>NW_002987877.1:28698-29910 GCF_000006295.1 Pediculus humanus corporis | reverse complement strand
ATATGCGTTACTTTTTCGCATAGATATTCCAAGTGAGTTGTCAGTCCAGACAAATTGAGGTTTTTCCAGTAATGGAATTTTTTTCATTGCTCATTAGAGGTAAAGGACTTGAGGTTGGATAAAAGAATAATTTTTTTGATACATTTCTTCTGATAGGACTAGGAAGTGTTTTACATAAAAATTTTTTATAGGATAATGTATTAGTGGATGAATGATATGTTGCCATGCAAACAGAATTGTACATTATTTATAATATTACTCATACATTTATGTCATTTTAATTTTTTTTTTTTTATATTATTAGTATAGTAGTTTATTAATATATTTCGTGAGTCGTTTATAGTCAGTTCCTTCGTTAGGGAATTTGGAATTAAAGGTTTTTATCACCAATTGAAGATTTACTAAGATACTATCCCAAGGAGGAGTGGACGTAAGAGTTACGAGAAGACTTAGCAAAGGATATAAATTCGTCCACTTGTTTTACTTTTTTATTTATTTAATTTTTCAAGGAATCCTTTTGAGTGAGATGGGATCTTTCAAATGTCCCATTTGATTGTGAGAAATATTTAGGATCAGTTGTTTTTGAACAACCTACTTTACATCCCGTTTAATTTTGGGAAATTAAAACAATATTTAGGATCAGTTGCTTTACCTGCAACCTACTTTACTTGAAAATATTCAGGATCAGTTGCTTTACCTGCAACCTACTTTACGAGAAAAATATTTAGGATCAGTTGCATTACCTGCAACCTACTTTACGAGAAAATATTCAGGATCAGTTGTTTTCTACAACCTACTTTACTGGAAAATATTTAGGATCAGTTGCTTTACTACAGCAACCTACTTTAAGGAAAATTTTCTTTCCTTTATTAAATTTGTTTATTTTTTTATTTTTATATTTTTTTATAGATTCCCACTTTTGAAGAAATATAATATAATTTTTTTTTTCTTGGTACTAATTTAGGATTCTTTTTATTTCCTCCTGGGTTTCGGGAAAGGATTCAGGATATAAGGATTTCCCGAAAATTTTTGTTTGATAATTCATCTTTTGAAACTTTAAAAGAATTACAATATTTTTTTTTTTTTTTTTTTTTTTTTTTTTTTTTTTAAAGATACTTAAGGGAATTTATGAAAATTCTCGTTAATTCTAATTATTTTTATATTTTAAATTTACAATAGCTTTGGATAAATGGATTTTTTTTCTTTAGTTTT
>NW_002987877.1:15880-28678 GCF_000006295.1 Pediculus humanus corporis | reverse complement strand
AAAAAAAAAGATTAAAAATGTAAATTTAAAAAAAAAAAAATATTTATACATAAAAAACTATTATTATTATTATTATCATTATTATTAATAAAAATAAACGCACAGCCTGCGAATATTATTATTATCATTATCATTATCATTATTATTATTATTTACATACATATATATATAAATATATTATTATATTATTTAGGCAACAATATTAATTGAACGTTTAATATTTTTATTCATTATTATTATTATTATTATTTACTATCATTATCATTATCATTATTACTATTATTATATTTCATTTTATTTATTCAATTAAAATTATTTAAAAAAAAAACGAAATTCGATTACGTTCATATGTTTACATACGCGCCATCGAGAAAAGACGTAAACGTGACGTCATTAATTGACTTTTTTTTCGAAATCATCCAATGAAATAAAACGAAGAAAAAAAAAGTAATGATAATAATAATAATAATAAATGAAGTGCGTTCATTTTTTTTCCCCCATAGGTTAATGAGGGTAATAAGGAGTATGGATATGAAAGAAAATTTAATAAAACAATGTAAAGTACGAACCCGTGTCAGACCACGTGCGCAGACGTAATGACCCGCCCCGTCCAAATACAGCATGCAGTATCCGCCTCCAAAATTTCCAGCTGGAAAACCGACAACACCTATTGATGATCTAGAGGATTACGCCATAGAATACAAAGTAGGAATAGTATCCGATAGACCCGTTCAGAGCTTCAACCCTTCTGGAAAACTGGCTCCACGACCCTAACTGAAGAAGAGTACAAGGTAATCAATCTGTCTCTGTGACTTCGGACAAAAAGTTGATTGACGAATTATCTACCTGTATTTTAATACCATCTTGTACTGGTAAAAGTACATGAGTGCTTCACGCCACCAAGAACGTTGAATCTCGATCATCAAGTCTACACGTGAGAAACACGTGCTTACTTCTCAGAACTCGAGGTGATTTTGAGAACGAAAGAGGATTGCGTTACCGACTTGAGTACCGGCGGAAAGATCGACGCAGGCCGCACCCATGATTGGTACGAGTTGCTGCTACCAGCACCGGCATTCGCGCATTCTTGAGGATCACACAGATACACAACATCTCACGATGATCCCAATCGGGACATCTCCCGGCCTTAAACCAACCAACGAGCTTCTCGAAGCGGAAGAGCCATCACCCAGGATGATGAAGTCGAGCCCCTTGAGCAGAAGCACCCCTTTGCAGAAGATGACGATAAGAATAAGCCAAAAGTTAACCTGACAGCCTGACGTAGAGCCCATCTTTTAGGTAAGAACCAACTAGCGGTGTTTAGCTTGAAACACTCTTGAAGACATTCCCCTGCGCTACCAAGATCTAGATTTTTCTTCAAACCCCCGGAAGTGGTGGTGGTGGTGTTGGTGTATGTACCCCTGTAATACAACTACTCGGATGCTAGGTACAAAGGATGTTTTAAGGACAGTTTTAGTTGGGTAGTGGTTTCGGGTGAGTTCCCCCCTACACCCTCCCTGCTGCTACCCTCAAGGTGGGGAGGTTAGTGCGAAATTCTACAATTTCCCTGGGTTACCAAAAAAAAAAAGTACGTTCAGAAATTTCTTTTACAAAAAAAAAAAAAAAAAACAAATAATAATAATAATAATGAAATACAATTCATAAAAGCGTAAAAAACATTATTTATAAAAAAAAATTAATAGTAATAATAATAATAATAAATAAATAAATAATTCACGACGACAATGAGTAATGATGATGATGATGATGATGATAATTCGTTTTCTTATTACAACATTATCATTATTATTATTATTTTTTTCATTATACAAAATTCAAATTATTCATTGATAATAATTATTATTATAAAAAAAAAAATCAATAAAAATAATAATAATAATAAAAATAATAATAATAATAATAATGATAATAAAATAAAAGGAACTTTCATTTACGGTAAAATTGTTCAATAAGAAAAAAAAAAGAAAAATTATTTTAAAAAACCATAAATAAATAAATAAATAATTAATTATTTAATATTAATAAGTAATAATAATAATAGTAATAATAATAATGATAATAATGATAATGATAAATTTAAATTATTTCGTTGTGCCCTAATCAGACTAAAATTAAATTAATTCGTTTCTCTCTCTCTCTCTCTCTCTCACTCTCTCACTCTCTCACTCACTCACTCTCTTTCTCTTTCTCCATTTTATTATTATTATTATTATTAATTTTCGTTTTTTTCTCGTTTTTATCAATTTTATTTTACATTTTTCAAATTACAAATTATCATTATTATTATTATTATTGTAAACTCCTCACACGCGCACTTAATAACGACGATGATAATGATGATAGTAATAATAATAATAATAATAATAATAATAATTGATAATTTAACTCGCGCCTAATTTTTTTTTTTCTTATTAAATTTTATAGTTTTATTATTATTTTCTCCTTAAAATACATCATTTAAAATAATTATTAATAATAATAATAGTAATGATAATGATAATGATGATGATGATGATGATAATAATAATAATAAAATGAATTATTTATCGTTTCGTATAAAATGCATAATACTTTGATATTCAATTAAAAATATCCCACAACAATCGATAATTAATAAAATAATTTTTTTTTTTTTTTTAATACAAAAATTTACAAAAGATTATTATTATTATTATTATTTATTTATTTATTTATACACTTATTAATTAATAATTTAATTTATTTATTTATGTATATTTAAACGCGTTTATTTTATATATATATGTATATTAAATATAATGATTGTTTTTTTTTTTTTTAAAGTAGAAAAGTGTAAAAAGTAGTAACATTTAATTTTTGTGTACGTTAAACAACAATTATTATTATTATTATTTATTATTATTAACATTATTAATTATTAACATTAATAATAATAATTATTATTATTAATTATTTAAAAAAAAACGACAAAATCAATTTAAAAAAATTTTTTTTTTTTTGTAAATTTTTTGTTCTTATTGCGTTTCAAACGATTTCACATTTAATTTATATTAATAATAATAATTGATGATAATAATAATAATAATAATAATAATAATAATAATAATAATAATAATAATAATAATAATAATATTAATAATTTATGATTTGTCCGAAATTTTAAATTAATTTAGGCTCGCATAATTTAATAATAATAATAATAATAATAATACTAATAAACAAACGTCAACCTTCTTTTTTTTTTTTTTGTAAAATTTTTGCCCATCCCCCCTTCCCTCCTTTTTCCAATCAACCCATAATTTATATATATATATATAGTAAAAAAAATCGCTTTTCGATGGATCGAACGATCTATCGATCTCTCGATTTATCGACATACATACGCGATGTGCCCTGATATTTAAAATTTTATTATCATTATTATTATTTATTTTTATAATTGAATTCGTGGTAATAAACGTTCAAACATTTCTCCCTATCCTCCTTCCTTTCCCCACTTTTTTATTTTTTAGGTACGAATAAAAATTAATTGACAAAAAACGCAATTTCCGACGGAATTAAATGGAAAATAAAAATCAATTGGAAAATTATACAAAATAATAATAATAATAATAATAATAATAATAATAATAATAATAATAATGAAAAAAACAAAATGAATGGCGAAAATGACGCGAAAAATCTCACTCAACTTTCTACAATTTAAATTTTGTTTAAAAAAAAAAAAAAAATGAAAATATTTCTCCTCCCCCTACCCCCTTCCCCACGACAAAAGTTTGTGATAAAAGTAATGATAACGTTGACAATAATAATAATAATAATAATAATAATAATAAATAAATAAAAGAAATAAAATTGGTAACGTCTCCTATTTTATATATTTAAGTAACCCGTTTTTTTCCTCCTTAATTACTTTTTAAACGTGTTAAAACTACAAAAAAAAAAAAATCATAGAGTATAAAAACGAAAAAAAAAAAAAAAAAAAAAAAATCGCTGACCTGTAATAATAATACTCAACAACGTGTCAATCGTTTAAAAATAATAATAATAATAATGATAATAAAAACACCCGAATTTTCTTTCTCCCCCGTCCTACATCAACCTCACAACAGTTTTTTTTTTAATAATAATAATATTAAATCAAAAAAAAAATTTTTTTATTTGCTTGTTCGAACGTTTTTATTCATTTTTAGGCCGTTTTATTCTCCTCCCTCCTCCTCCTCCTCCTCTACCCCCTCCTACCATTTCCCTCGTTTTTTCATTTCCGCTTTTCCCAAAAGTTTCCCCCTTTTCATTTTCTTTATATTTTTACAATCCCCTTTTTGAAAAAAAGAAAAAAAGTTTTTTCTTTCTCACGATTTCGACAGACAAACTCACAAACAAACAAACAAACAAACAAACAAACGACGCAAAAAAAATTTTAATTTTCATAAAGCGGTGGTGGTACTGAATGAACCGCGATTGACCGTCGCTTTCATTTCACACATCACACGATTCCCCTCCCCTCCCCTCCCCCCCGTAAAAAGAAAAATTTCTTCTGTCCTTCTCCTCCTCTTCCCTCCTTCCCTCCCCTTTTTCCCCCCTAGAATTTTCCATTTAAATAATTAGAAAAAATAACGAACAAAAAAAAAAAAAAAAAAAAGATAATTTTGTTTTCTTTTTTTTTTTCCTTTTTTCCAGCGGCATTTCTTTTTCTCAAACTTTTCCCTTCCATTTTCTTTCTTCCTTTTTTTTTTCCTTTTTTTTCTTTTTTTTTGTTTTTTCAGGTCCAGCCTGGAATATTATACATCATTTTTATAAATATTTTTTTAATTTTTTTTCCTCTCCATTTTTCTTCTTCTTCTTCTTCTCCATCATCATCATCATCATTTTCTTGTTCGTTCAAGCATCCGTTTCTCCAGCTTTGAGTCTCAGTCTGGCAAAATCTTCGAATATAATATCATCGCTATCATCTATTCCATCCCTGACCACGTTTCAAACGTGAAAGAGAGAGAGAAAAAAAAAATTAAAATTTTTCAACCGCCCACGCACACTCCTCCCCCCGTTTCCGTCTCTGTCCCCACTCCCCCCAAGTAATTACCCGTCGAGCTGTATTAGATTCGTGTCCGTGGCAACATCCATGGCGTTGTCGACGGTTTGACATTTGACGTGAGTCGGCGACGAAGGCGGATCCTCGGGCGGTTTCGGATGCATCAAAACAAATGGTAACTCCGCCGTTAAATCTCCGCCTAATGCTCCTAAACACAATTTCACTTTGACTTTGTACTGAACAATTATACCTAAATTTTCCTTTTGAGAAGGATCAACCATTCTGAAAAACCAAAAAAGGAAAAAATAAGAAACAGAAAAAAACAAAAGAAAATTTTCTTTGTAAATTTCCACACACCACGAGTAAACATATTACAAAAAAAAAGAAAAGCTATTTACAGATTATTGAAAGCAACAAACAAACAGACAGACAAACAAACAGCCAACCAAACTATCCACCCATTTCCCCCGCCTTATCCTCCCCCTCCTCCCACCTCCCACCGGCCGAATCCCCTTTTTCTATACCTGTACCCCTTCTACCCACTACCCGTACCCCTTTCCCTCCCTCGTCACGTGTTCTCTATACCCTCATCAACATCTCGGTCAGACACAGAGTCTTTACTATCAAAAATACTACTCACAAAGTCGTCGAAGCTAAATTCGTGTCCTCGTGTTTCAATTGACCGTCCAATGCCAAACCGCATTTGTCCTTGTTATTTTTGAGCAATGGCGTCAAAGTAAACACTTTTGAAAGCGTGAAACCCGGACCGATTGGACACCCTTCGCTGGAAACAATAAACAAGGCATTGCAAAGAAACCAATCACCAAATGATGAAGAAATGAAGAACCATGAGTGAGAGAAAGAGAGAGAGAAAGAAAGAGAAAGAAAGAAAAAGAGAAAGATGAAGAATGAAAAACCGTTAAAATGATTATTATTATTATTATTATTATTATTTTTATTATTATTATTATTATTAATAAACTAAATCCAATAAAGCAATCCAAGTAGTTGAAAAAATGATTAAACGTCATGACCGTTGTAAAAAAAAAAAACCACCAGCACACACGTGACCGACCCAAAAACAAGTAGCTATACTTTTTTTTAAACATTTTCCTACTCCTGTAAAAACAATTTACGACGTTAGTATGTATATATATATAAATTTTCACAGCAAGCTTTTAGCAGGAGGAAGGAAAAATTAAAAAAAGGTTCCGCTAAGAAGGTGCCGACGGACGGGAACCTTGGGACGGGAAACGTGGCAGGAGAAAATTTCGGGGAAAACCAAAGAATTAAAAAAAAAAAACAAGCATTAATCAATAATAATAATAATAAAAAGCAATCAAAAGAGATGCAGAAAAAAAAAAAAAAAGAAAGAAAACAATTATGAACGTTCCCCCCCCCCGTCTGTACGATTGTCTGTCTGTCTGTCTGTCTGTTTGTTTGTTTGTTTGTTTGTCTCCTCCTTTATTTTTTTTTTTTTTTTAAATTTTTTTCCCATTCGTTTTTTATTCGAGGTAAAAATGAAAATCCGCGGGAGGGAGGGGAGCGTTCACAATTGTTTTTCTTTTTTCCTTTTTCTTTTTTTCTTTCCCTCCACCGTTTGATTCCCTTTTTGTCAAAAGACTCTCACATTGTGCTCGAAGCAAGATTCGTGTCTTCGTGTTTAAGTTGACCATCTAGAGCTAATCCTCTTTTATCTTTGTTATTTTCAAGGCTCGGACGTATAGAATAAACTTTCGAAAGCGTGAATCCAGGTCCGACGGGACATCCGGCACTAAAATGAAACACTATTAGTATTCTAGCTTAAAAAAAAGACAAAGAAAGAGAAAAAGAAAGAGAAAGAGATAAAGAAAGAGAGAGAGATACAAAATAAAACAAAAAAAAAAAAAATTGTCTTTCGTGGACTTGAAACCTGGAATTATCAAATAAAAATAATTCATACATTTTTTTTTTTTTTTTTTTTGGAACTCGGATTTGTTATGCGAACGCAAAGAGAGAGAAAGAAAAAAAAAGAGAGAGAGAGAGAGGGGGGGGGAATTAAAAATAAACCGGAAATTAATCAAAAAAAAAAAAAAAAAAAAAATTTTTTCCGTCAGGTTTTTCCATAATAATTCAAATCCAAGTTCCAAATTTTTTTTTTTGAAAAACCGTTACGTTTAAAAAATACTCTGGAAAAAATAAAATTATTATTATTATCATCATTATCGTCGTAGTCGTCATTCGTCGTCATCATCATCATCATCATTATATTAGCAGTAAAATTTCCGACGTTTTCTAATTTCATTTCAACTGTAACACATTAAATTTTTTATTCGCGCGCTACGAAGGCGGTGGGGTGGAAGCGGGGAGGAGGGTGAAGGGAAAAGGTGGGAGGGAATAAAAGAAAATCTACTTACTCGCTTTCCGTTTCCGCAACCGTACATTTATACTGAGCCGTTGAAAAAAGACAAATGTCTGCAAATTGTCTAACGGACACTTTTATTTTTTTAACCGTTCTATTGGAATTGTTGGCAATGTGTACGTTCACGGCTATGTTTTCCCCGTGATGATACAACTGACAAAAAAACAAATACCACAAAGCATTACGATAATAATAATAATAATAATGAAAGAATAATAATAATAATAATAATAATAATAAATTTTCATGCTCACAGCTTTATCCAGAGAAGCTTCCAGGTGAAGTTTATTCGGGCTCATGACGAATTCTTTTGAAACTTCGATGCTAGGTTGTTCTCCCTGTTTGCTGGGAGCGTACATTATTTTCCGTATGGCCAAACGGACCGAATTCCTGTAATCGAACAATCATCATCATCATCATCATCATCATCATCATCATTTTAAAAAAAAAAAAAAAAGCGGGAAAAGCGGGACTCACCTCTTGTGCGGTTTATCATCTTGCGTATCTCCGACGAATGCTTTCAATTCGTAATCGACTCCGCAAGGTTTTCCAGTATCTCCCGGTACGGGCTGGAGAGTTACGGAGGCCGGACAGTGGGGCGGTAGCTCGAAATAAAACGGATAAGCGTTGGGCCCTAATTTTTTCATTAATCTTTCCTGAAATCGATTTCCGATACACTTTACCATAATTCAATAAAGGAAACGCAAAAAAAAAAAAAATCTTTGTCCTTGCTCAACTTTCCCCCCCCTCTTCCCCCCAACTTTTTTTTCCTTTTTCCCGGATTAAATTTTCTTGGGAAATTTTTTTTTTGACAAAGAAAAATGAAGATTAAATAAAAACAAAGTTAAAAAGTGAGACAACAACAACTTTTTTGTAATTACCCGACTTTAATCTTTTTTTTTTTTTTTCCTCATGACTTATCATTATTATTATTATTCACCTGTAATCTCGTAAGTGGTCTTCTGCTCGCCGTGAGATCCTGTGGGAAAATTTGTTCGGCAGCAAGGTACAAATCCTTTCGAAAAGTCAATCCTAAAACATCCAAATCTTCTCTTCCGTACCTGAAAGCGGCGAGAACGTGACCGAAAACTTTACGATCTTTAACATATTCTTGATCGATTAGTACGACGCCATCTAAAAAAAAAAAAAAAAAAAAAAAAAAAAAAAAAAAAACGAAAAATGAGAAAAAAGAAAAACAAATAAAAAACCATTACCGATAATAATAATAATAATCCATTCAACGAAACGAGAAGGAGGAGGAGAAGGGGGAGAAGGAAAACGAAAAGAAAAAACTACGACACGAATTCATTTCCTTTTCCTTTTCCTTTCTTGAAATTATTTCTAATAGTAATAATAATAATAATTTAATTTAAAAACGCCGCAAACAAAAACGATTAAATTATCTCAATATTATTTTCATCGTTTCTCCTGCCACGATTTAAAAAAAAAGGAAAATGATAAAAAAAAAGATGGAAAAGGCAAAATAAAAAATAATAATGATGATGATGCGACGGTGAACAAAAAAGAAAAAAAAAAAAAAAGAAAAAAAAAAGGTTTGGGGTTAGGAAAGGACAAACGACAAAATTCTCACGATGATAAAAAATAACAAAGGAAAAACGACACACAAAAAAATGGAAAAAAGGAAAAGGAAAAGGAAAAAAGGAAAAGGAAAAAAAGGAAAAGGAGAAGAAGAAGAGGAAAGAGAAGAAAAAATTTTCAAAAGGAAAAACTTTTCAAAAGTTTTAAAAACGTTTAATTTTTTTTGTTTTTGGTTTCACACGCACTTCCCCCTCACTCACTCACTCACGCACTCGCTCCTTCCAGAATCTTTCTCCTTAACTCCACGCATTTTTTTCCGGGAAGGGAGAAGAGGGAGGGGAGGAGGAGGAGAAATAACAATCGAATCTCGAAACGAAACGAAAAATCGTAAAACGTCATTCATTTATATACAAATAATAATAATAATAATATTAAAAGCAACGAATTTTTTTTATTATTTTTTTTATTTTTATTTTTTCTTCTGCCACGCCAGAGATACATCATATATACATATATACATAATCCAGAGAAAATTGACGTCACAAAATAAATAATTTTTTTTTCGTTTCGTTTTGATTTCCGGCCAAAAAAAAAAAAAAAAGAAGAAATAATTACGGTTAAATTCTATTTCGAATTTTGTTTCTCTCATTTTTCAAGCTTCATTAATTTAAATTTTTGTTTTTTTTTTTTCCTTTTTCTTTTTCCTTTCCCTTTGGAATTTTCTTCCCAATTGATTCAAATCGATAAATAACAATGATTAAATAATTTTTTTGAAGAAGAAGACAGAAAGAGAGAGAGAGAGAGAGAGAGAGAGCGAAAGATGCAGATGATCGAGAGAAATGAGAATCGCTTAAACAAACAAACAACAACTTCCAACAGTGGCGTAATAAGTCTTTTAGAAAAGGAAAAAAAACGCCATTTAAATTTTTCATCGAGACACGATTCGATTTTCATTTTTCCCCCCTCCTTTTTAAACCCCTCCTCCTCTTCCCTTCCCTCCCCTAATACCACTCTTTCATCAGTTCAATTTCGACCGCCATTTACTTACTTCCTTTTCCTGTCTTAAAACGAATGGGAGGTGAGAGGAGGGGAGGGGAGAAAAATTGCCCAAATTGAAACTTCGCTTTTTTCCATCTTTCTCCTCCAGTTTTCCTAATCCCTTTTTCTCTCTCTCTCTCTCTCACGTTCATTTCCTCTTTTTTCTCTCCTTCTCTCTCTCTTATTTTCATTTTCTCAAACACATAAAATCTGGTGGAAACTTTCGCCTCGTAAACTTGACATTTTATTGCATTAAAAAAAAGAGGGAAAAGAGGGAAAAAGAGGGGGTGGAAACCGTTAAATTTTTTTTTACGACTGATTTTCAATCAAAAATTTCATGTTTCCGTCAGTATCAAACGGCTTTTTTTATTTTTTATTTTCCTTTTTTTTATCCTTTCGAAAAGGTTGACGATTGCGATTGAACGAAAGAACGAACGAAAAAAGGCTAAAAAAAAAATCACACGAAAGGAGAGAAAAGAAAAATTTTCGTTCAGGTATGATTTTTCGAACGAGGAAAATGTGACGTCACCACGGCAGTTACTTAACTTTTCGTTTACGTCATAAACAAAATAATTCGACGTCGAACAAAATCAATTTTTTTTTTTTTTGGTTACGGTTAAAAAATTATAGGTTTTAAATTCTCGTCGTCGATGAAATATAAAACGTTTAAAAAAAAAAAAATTCGACAGGATTTAACCACGACATCCACACAACAGAGGAAACGAAATCGAAACTCAAACTAACACGCCATTGTTTGAACAATAATGCGAGAGGAAAGAGAGAGAGAGAGAGAGAGAAAACGATATCAGGTATCGCGGTATTGTTTTACTCGTAATTTTTTTTTTTTGAACCTGGTGTTTTCGAAAACCGCGACGGCCTAACCGCCTCCATTTTTTTTTCTTTTTTTTTTTTTTTTTTCTCACGTGCTCGTAACATTTATTCATTTTCGAATGACTCGGAGTAATTTTTTCTTTTCCCCCCCCTCCCCCCGTACTTTTTCCTCCTACCTTTTTTTTTGACTCCTCGAACTCTCTTGGCTCTCAGTTAAAATAAATATATATATATTGGAACCAAAAAAAAAATTCATTTGACCGAAAGAGGAGGAGTAGAGGAGGGAAAAAAAGGTCACGGTGGTGGTGATTTCGATGATAATGATGACGATAACTATGATTTACTCACCGATTGGATCCACGTGGGTGATGTGATCAACGAAATCCCTTTTTCCCAAATAAACTGTTATCTTCCCGTTGGGCGAACTTTTTTTGAAAACTCTGAAAACGTAAAAAAAAATTAATAATAATAATGATAATAATAATAATATTTAAAGAAAAATAACAAATAAATAAATAAAAGATTTGAATTTCCCCCCCTCTCCCCTCTCCCCTTATTCGAAAAGCTTTTCAACCAACAATGAAATCAAAAAAAAAAAAAAAGAAAAAATTTTAAATCAACAAATAAAACATCAGGGGCATAAACAACAACTACAACAACAACAATAATAATAATGATAACTATTACCATACGATAGAAAGAAAAACGGAGAGAGAGAGAGAGAGGGATGGGGGAGGAGAAAGGGGGAGGGACATTAAGTAAAACCTTAAAAGAAATTTTTACGATTTAAATTTGTTTTTTTTTTTTTTCTCTTATTTTTCTTTTTCTTCCTTTTTGATTTTAGCATGGTCATCGTTTTTAAAAAACAAACGAAAACAAAAACAAACAAACAAACAAACGAACAAACAAACCCACAACAGGAACTCACCAGCCAAAAAAAAACAAAAAAGAAAAAAAAAAACGTTTCAATTTTTTTTTTTCCTTCTTCCCTCCTTCTTCTCTTTCCTTTGTACCTTTTTCCCTCTTATTTCCGTTTATTTCAACATTAAGAAATAATAATAATAATAATAATAATAATAATAATAATAATAATAATAATGATAATGTAATTAAAAAAGTTTGGATTAATTAATTAACGAAAATAATTATTCGTTTATTAAAAAAGGAAAAAAAATTACAATTTTTTTTTCCTCTTCATCCCGCATCACATTCTTTTGAAATTTCAAATTAATTAATTAATTACGTCGAGTATTATGATAATAATAATAATAATAATATTAGTAATAAAATTTACTAACGTAATATATTAATAATAATAATAATAATAAGAATGATAAAAATACATTAAAGTAATAAATTTTTATGGAGGTCGTTCGTACGTTTTATTATCATAATTAATTGCAACAAATAAACATGGACATGAGAAAAATTGATGTAATAAAATGATGAAAAGAAAATAAAAAACAAAAGGAGAGGAAATGAAAGGAAAATAGTGTGTGTGTGTTGTGAGAGAGAGACAGAGAAAGGAAAAGTTAGAAAAAAAGAAAAAGAAAAACTTGAAACTGGTTTATTAAAAAAAAAAGTGAAAGAAAATTAAAATTAAAAAAGGCTCAAAAAAAGAAAAAGGTTGAAAGAAGGTTTTTGTAACAACGAGCGGAGGCGGGGGGAGGAGGGCGGGGCGGGAAATTTAATTATAACATTTATCATTATCATTATTTCAAAACAACGACCAAGTTTCAATGACCAGGTTTGAGAGAGAGAGAGAGAGAGAGAAATAGAGACGGGAGGGGAAATGTAGAACCTTTAAAGGTTTAAACATTTCAAAGCTTTTATTACAAAAGGGAAAAAAGGGGAAAGAGAGAGAGAGAGAGAGAGAGAAAGAGAGAAAGAGAGAGAAAGAAGAAAAAACAAAATTAAATGAACACAACCAAAACAAAATAAAAATTTAATGATGGCATTT
>NW_002987877.1:14762-15860 GCF_000006295.1 Pediculus humanus corporis | reverse complement strand
TCAGGTTTAGGCATATTGGATATGTTAATGAGCAATTCTTAAAATTTCCACTTACTTGAATTCTTCTCCTCGACTCCGACAAAGAGTTGAAACTCACCACCGCAGAACGAATAATATTCTATTCTAATGGTTCACTTGGTGTCCAGAAGGGATCCTACCGACTGCGCCAATTTTTGTTATAGATCTTGTTCTTTGAGGAAATCGGTCTTATTGATTTGTAGTATGCTCGCAGCTGATTTGGATATTCAACATAATACATAGACAAATTCCATCTAATACATTATATTGACCAGAAATACACTAATTACACTACTTTATCAGTAAAAACACTAAATGTAAAGTAAACGGAAATAGAATGTGATGCTCTTTAATCCAACCTAAGATGCACTGACTGACGGACTGATGTCGAAAGACCAAGACGTGGTGCTGAAGCCCACTATTTATATGAAGACCAAAACAATCGCTAGACATTATTCATTCACTAGCACTTAAGATTAGATAAGAAAAGCGAAGCTTCCAGAAATGCTGACTTTGCGTCTACCATGTGAATGGAGTCACTATTCTTATTCATTTATCAAAAAGTATATCACATTTCGTTGGGATCACAACACAAACAAACAACAACTTCCAACAGTGGCGTAATAAGTCTTTTAGAAAAAAAAAAAAAAAAAAACGCCATTTAAATTTTTCATCGAGACACGATTCGATTTTCATTTTTCCCCCCTCATTTTTAAACCCCTCCTCCTCTTCCCTTCCCTCCCCTAATACCACTCTTTCATCAGTTGAATTTCGACCGCCATTTACTTACTTCCTTTTCCTGTCTTAAAACGAATGGGAGGTGAGAGGAGGGGAGGGGAGAAAAATTGCTCAAATTGAAACTTCGCTTTTTTCCATCTTTCTCCTCCAGTTTTCCTAATCCCTTTTTCTCTCTCTCTCTCTCTCTCACGTTCATTTCCTCTTTTTTCTCTCCTTCTCTCTCTTATTTTCATTTTCTCAAACACATAAAATCTGGTGGAAACTTTCGCCTCGTAAACTTGACATTTTATTGCATTAAAAAAAAGAGGGAAAAAGAGGGGGTGGAAACCGTTAAATTTTTTT
>NW_002987877.1:5736-14742 GCF_000006295.1 Pediculus humanus corporis | reverse complement strand
AGAGAAAGGAAAAGTTAGAAAAAAAGAAAAAGAAAAACTTGAAACTGGTTTATTAAAAAAAAAGTGAAAGAAAATTAAAATTAAAAAAGGCTCAAAAAAAAAAAAAGGTTGAAAGAAGGTTTTTGTAACAGCGAGCGGAGGCGGGGAGGAGGGCGGGCGGGAAATTTAATTATAACATTTATCATTATCATTATTTCAAAACAACGACCAAGTTTCAATGACCAGGTTTGAGATAGAGAGAGAAAGAGAAACGGGAGGGGAAATGTAGAACCTTTAAAGGTTTAAACATTTCAAAGCTTTTATTACAAAAGGGAAAAAAGGGGAAAAAGAGAGAGAGAGAGAGAGAGAGAGAGAAAATAAAATTAAATGAACACGACCAAAACAAAATAAAAATTTAATGATGGCATTTTATTGTGGATAGGAAGAGTTAAAAAAAAAAACGTACAATTTTTTTTTTTCAAAAAGATTTAACAATAAAATTCGATAGCACGGAAAATAAATAAAATCCAAAACAAATGAAAGAAAAATAATTTTGATGATGATGATGATAATTAAAAAATTGAGGGCTTTTAGTGCCTTTCTCGAGAAAACCTTTGCGAGGATTCGACACACGCACCCATGCACACAATCGTCCTCACACTTCAAACTCTCGCGCACGCAAACCTGATCAAAAAAAAAAGAAGGTACAACCAGAAAAACCTTCTCTCGGGGAGAAAAATGAAAAAAGGATCGATCGTGGTAAAAGAATTCGAAACACGTCGCGTGCCTGCCTGCTTGCCTGCCTGCATGCCTACCGACTAAATATTTAGTCTTTTAAACCTTAATCTTTATAACTTCATGCACGTCTGTCTCGTCGTGTCTCACGTTAAAAGATACCGAGTAACACGAAATGAAATTATTCAGACAAAATACAAACAAAATTCCCTGGGTGCGTGTCTTTAGAAGCCAAAACAATCAGACTCGAATTCAGGCACGAGTAGCCAAGTAACAGCAACAGAGCAAAAGCAGAAGATAAATAAAATCACATAAACAACCAACAGTGTTGTCGAGAAGTAGAAATCCTTCATTTAAATTTAAATTTTTCTTTTTTCCTTTGAATTTTCCTGTACGAAAAAATCCTTTTAATTTTCCTTTTTTCCTTTTTATTGCCTTTTGAAAAACAAAAGAAACCTTTAAAAATCATCATCATTGTGGTATTTACTAAATAAACTTCTTATTCGTTTGCCACATGAAAAGCTTCTTCTCTTTCTCTCTCTCTCTCTATTTTTTGTTTTCTCTTTCCACTAGTAAATCGTTAAAAGAAAGAAAAATTAAAAAAGGTTCGAACCTAAAATTGAGACGAAAATTCGAATCGTAAAAAAAAAAACAATACGAAAGAGGAGTTAGAGAGAAAGAGAGAGAAAAGGGTTACGACACGAGTAATGGATTATAAGGCGACGGAGAAAAAGGGTTAGAGGGAGAGAGGGGGAGGGGGAGGGGGAAAACAATCGAGGGAAAAATCTTGGGAATTAAAATTTATTACCTTTCACTCGTTAATAAAAGAAAATCACAGGTGTGTACCTTTATCTACCTCCACCCTCTCACACCACCCCGTCCGAATACAAAAAAAAAAAAAAACGGAGCAACAACTCACGAACGTAATAAATAAGCAGAGCAGACAACAAAAAAAAAAAAAAAAAAGAAAAACACACATACAACCAACCAACCGACCAGTAAAGGAATCCATTTCCTCCATATTGAAAAAAAAAATCAGGTGCCAACATAATAAAAAAAAAAAAAAAAAAAAACTTGTCGAAAATTTTTTTATAAAAATCTTTTTCGCCGAAAGTTGTTCAGAAAATCGTTCGCATAACAACCATTTCCTTCTGTATCATCATCATCATCATCATCATCATCAACGCAATCATCATCATCATCATTATCATTATTATTATTATAAACTTTGCCGATTTCGCAAAAATATTTTTGAACGCTTATCAAAGAAACTCGCGATTACTTCATTCGAACTTTTTCCATTTTTAGTTTTCGAAAAAGGAAAATTATTAATTCTACGTAAACAAGGATTGAAAATTTTCTTCAATAATTCGTCAATATAATCGATTATCGATTATTGATTGATCGAAACTTGCGCGCGAGAGAGAGACCGAGAGAGAGAGAGGGAGTGTAACCGATGTTAATTTTTATTGCGAGAGGGATTTCGCGAGAGTTAATCACACTAATCACACTATTAATTTATTTATTTTTATTCGTTTACCAAATCATTAAATTTTTTTTTTAACTTCCTATTAATTCCCCTCACCTCTTCCCTCCCCGATACTTCCGCCCCTTCTCCTACTCTCCTCCACCTCCCCGCTACTTCCGCCGAACGTTTTTTTAAAGTCGTCGAAAAAAAGAGTAAAAAAAAAAATACAATCCAAATTCGTTAGTAATACTTGGGTTTGCCGTACGTTTGTAAATTTTTTCGTTCGTTCGTTTGTTTGTTTGTTTGTTTGTTGTTTTGCTCCATTTATTCCGTCACGCGAGAGGTCATTGTCAGAGATATATATTAATCGAAAGAATTTATCAAAGTGCAAAAAGTGTTTTTGCTTTCGTTTGTTTTTTTCTTTTTTTTTTTCGTGCTCCGTATCAAGAGCAATAATCGATTCACATTTTTGCTCTCGACAATAATTTATAACTTTTATTGTTATAAATTTCACGTACGGAGAGAGAGAGAGAGATTTTCTCCCCTCTCTCTCTCTCTCTCCCTTTCTTTCTGAGGTTCATTTTGTCATCTATCAACTTTCACTCACTCTCTCTTTCTTTCCCCCCTCCCCCCCCCTTTTTTTTTTTTTTTTGCAAAATCAATCAAATCTTAAAATGAATAAAATTTTTGTTTGTTTAAATCATTCACGTGTACGTATTCGTGCGTAAGTGCGTGCACATGTCTTCTACGCACATATATTAAAAAGAGTTAAAACGTTTAATTTCTATATTTTACCCTCACCATTTCTTTTCCTTTCATTTTTTTTTCTCTCTCTCTCTCTCTCTCTTTTTTTTTTATAATAATATTTTCCACCATTTTATAATAACGTAAAAATCTTTGTGTTTTTAATAAAAACCCCTTTTTGATGAACCCATCAAAATTTATATATTTTCATCTCGAGATTAAAATGACGGCAATAATAATAATAATAATAATAATAATAATAATAACACCGATGATGATGATGATGATGATATTAAATGATTTCGATTTAAGAATTTTTCAAGGTAATTATAAAAGGTAACAAAAACAATATGAAACGGGAAACGTCATTAAACGACGCACACAAAAAATTTCATTAACGTTTATCGTCATCCCCGTCATCGTCATCGTCACCCCCACCACCACCATCATCATCATCATCGCAGTCACTTCCGTCACGTCGTGCTCTCAATTTTCATTTTCAACAAACGAAAATTTTCTCATTCTCTCATCAAAGGAAAAAAAAAAAAAAATGTTTTGAAAAAAAAAAAAAAAAAACTGGATCTCGCGTACGTGGCGCAATTATCCAATAAAAATAAATTTTTCGAACCGCGTTAAAATAATAATGATAATAATAATAATAATAATAATAATAATAATAATAATCTTTATCCACATTTACGAACGACATCATCATTACGGAGATGTTTTGAAGAGGATCAGTAAAAAAAAAAAAAAAAAACCAAACGGAAAATGACATATTTCCCTCTCTCTCTCTCTCTCTCTCTCTCTCTACTTAGCATTTCCCATTTGTTTAAAAGAGGATTTATTATTATTATTATTATTAATTTGTCGCAAAAAAATAAATTCCCCCCCCCCCGGAAAATCACGGTATTTGTTGTTGTTATTAAATTTTAAAATTTTTCCCCCCGTCTTGACCGGCGACGCCGACGCCGCCCATTTTCCACCACTTATTCGTCGTCCAATTCATTTCCTAAATTTTATCGTGACACCGAAGGGGATGGAGTGGAGTGGGTGGGAAGGGGAATGAAGCGAAATAAAAAATAAAATAAAAACAAACCGGAGAAAATTTACTACGTGCTGCTTTTTTTTTTCTATTCACCATTTTCTTTTCTCTCCTCGACTTTAATTTTCCACGTTTTTTTCTTTCTTTCTTTCTTTCTTTCTTTCTTTTTTTTTCTTCTCATACGTTCCGTTTCGACGCGCTCACACGATTATTTTTAACTTTATCTATCTTATTATGTTTCACAATTGGATTTTTAAAACGGAAACAAACAACCTAGCTGAGATGATGACTCTAAAAAAAAATCGACTCGGCAATTCATTCATATAAGTAAATTACGATCATCATCATCATCATCATCATCATCATCATCATCATCATCATCATCATCATCATCATCATCATTACCATCATCATCATTACCATTACCATTACCATTACTATTATTATCATTATCATTTTCACTAATACGAAACAACGCATCGAAAATAAAAATTTCCGTATTTAATTACACGCAGAGTTTTTCCTTTTTTTTTTTTTTTTTTCCGTTCGCCACCGTCGCCACCCCCACCACCACCAACACAAAACGAACCCATGAGAATAAGTAATCGAAACCCTTTTCCTATATAAAAAAAAAAATAAAATATCCTCACACTCTAAATACATTAAAAACAAATAAAAATTTCCTTTGACTTTTTTTCCCCTTCCCACATCTTCTCACTCTACTTCGAACACGCACACACGCACGCACGCACGCACTCGGACACGTTCATTCGCATCGACAGGTTTTACCAACAAACCTTTTTCGAATAAAAGCCTTTTTCCCCTCCCCTCCCCCATCCCTCTCTCTTTTTCTTTATGGAATCGTATTTCTATAGGATGTCAGATTGAGACAGGGAAAGAGAGACAGGGTGAGGAGGAGGAGGCGGAGGAAAAAAAAAGGCCGGTAACTCGTTTTCGCTAATAAATTACGACGGGAATTCAATTTAACAATAATAATAATAATAATAATAATAATAATAATAAAAGAGCTTTTAAGAGCGGTTTACAACGGATATTGTCAAGAAATTTTCTCGTGATGCATGACGAACGAACGAATTACGACTGACGACATCGTGAAAAAGGACGAGACGATGAAGAGTGGGGGGCCACGACAACGACGAATATTACCAATATTATTATTATTATTGTTATTCTTTCGCTGTAGGAAGAAAGCTCGACCGATGACCGACCGACTGACAAAAAAAAAAAGTTAATGCATCAATATCCACTTAAATTTTTTTTTTTGGTAAAAAAGTTATCATTCGCCTTAATTCAAAAAGCAATTATAATGTCGTTACGAGTAAAAAAAAAAAAAAAAAAAAAATTTACAAATTTCCTGACCAAACTACCTGACGATGCCATATGTCAACTGACAATGTTGGCAGCAATGATGATGACGAGGAGGATGACAGTCAGTAATAATGATAATAATTCTTCTTTTTGAAAATAAATCAATATATTGTAACAACTAACAGAGTCACGCGCGTTTTTTTTTTTTCTTTATCGAATTATTTTAATAATAATAATAATAATAAATTTTTACTCAACTTTACACCAACCCGAAAGAAAAACAAACAAATATTCCCGTTTTGGGGAGGAAAGAGGGGGGGGGAAAAGCGGTTTAGAAGTTAAAAAAAGCAAAAAGTTTAATTAAATACGTACAACATGGTTTTTCGATTTTTTGCTTTTTTTTATTATTTATTTATCGAAAAATAAGTGAAAGACCGCAAATTCGATAACAAAACAAACTAACGTTCCTATCGTTCGCTCGTTTCGTTTTCTCGTTCCACGTTTTTCGAGAGCAAAAATGTTTTTTCAGGGCCTTTAATTAAAAGATATTTAAACTCTTGACAACATCCGACTCTCGTTTCACTTTATTTTTCGAAGGATCGAAATAAAACGAAGCAACAGAACAGAAAAGAAAACAAATTTCGTCGTCAACGACGTAAGCACACTTCGTGCTTTGCTTCAAGATCAAAAATGGCGGCGGCGACGACGACGACGACGAGCGACGTTTTATTTTTTTTTATTTTTCTTTCCTTTTAATTAAATTCTTTACGCGAAATAATTTCGTCAAATCCAACGAGAAACCAAAACGATTCGTGCGTGAAAATGAAAATTTATTAATTTTTCTTTTTTTCTTTTCTTTTCTTTTATAAATCAAAACGACCGAGCAAAAAATAACCCCCCCCCCTCCGTAACTAATCGTAATATTAACTTTAAAATTTTTTTTTTACTCTCTCTCTCTCTCTACCCCCCCCTCAACGATTTTCCGCCGTTGACGTCATTGTCAGTTTGTTTTTGTTTAATTTGTCAAAAATTTCCTTCGAACAAAATTGGACAAACATTTTTTTTTTTTTTTTTTTTTTTTTTTTTTGAGACAAACATTCCGCGAATTAATACGAGAGAGAAAAAAACAAACAAACATATACATAATAATAACAACAACAACAACAATTTATAAATATAGAGCATGACAACAACAACAACAACAATTTATAAATATAGAGCATGACAACAACAACAACAACAACAACAATAACAAACAGTGAACATTATTATTCAATCAATCAATCAATCACACGATCAACGACCGAAACATCAAAAAAAAAAAACGAAAAACGAATAAGATCAATTAAAAAAAAAAAAAAACAACAACAACAACAATAACAACAACAACAACAAATCATTTCTCTTTATTATTATTATTATTATCATCAACATTTTCTATTATATTAGCGTCGACTAAACATTTTCATAAAACCTCTCGAGAAAGGGGCGAAGAAGAAAAAATTTTTTTAAAGAATTAATATTAAATTTTTTTTTTCTCTTCTTTTTTTATTAGATTTATTTTGCTTGAACGACTGAAAAAGGAAAAAAAAAAGTTTTTCCACTCTTCATAAAAGCACGAAAAAAAAGAAAGAAAAATTGAAAGAGGAGAGAGGGAGAGAGAGGGGGGGAGAAAACGATGAAGAAAAAAGTCCCTCGACGAGTTCTTTTGTCTCTTTTCGAGTGTTTTTTTTTTTTTTTTTCTATCTATTTAATATCTTTTGGAATCTTTTCATTCCAGAAAATACTTCGATAACCTATTAAATACAGTAACTCTCCCTTTGTTTCCCTCTCTCTCCCCTTCCCCCTCCACCCTCTCTCTCTCTCTTGTTTTCTGACAAAAATATAAATCGTGTCAAACATTTTAAATAAAGACAACAAAATTGTTGTACTCTCTCTCTCTCTCTCTTTTTTTTTTCAAACGCACCACGTCTCATCCTTCCTGTTGGTATAAAAAAAAAAAAAAAAAAGAAAAATCCAGAAAGTTCCAGAATTTTATCATTTTTTTATTTTGTTTTCTTACAAAAATTATTTAAAAATCGACCGAAAAGTCACGTGACAGAAATTTACTTTTTCTTTTATATGAATATTATTTATTGATTGAATAACGACGAAAATTTTAATCGTAATATTGAATTTCCGTTTCATTTTATTTTATTTTATTTACCAACCATTTTTTTTTTTCCTTCTCAACTCAAATTCTTCCGTCATCATCGTCATCAATTTAATTCAGCAAAGGCGAAAAAATTGTTTTTTTTTTTTTTTTTCTCTCAACTTTTCCACTCCTTACCATTCAAAGTCATTCCTCCATCATTTTCTCTCTCTCTCTCTCTCTCTCTCTCTCTCTCTCTCTCTCCAACTTTTTTTTCTTTTTTTTTTACCCTCTTTTAACCCTCATTTTTCTTCTTTATTGCAAAAGTAAACAATGACAAATCTTTTGAATAAACTGTAGTAAGTAGAACTTGATGGAACTAATAAACCGTAGCAATGCCATGAATTTTTTTGTTTTTCATTCATTTTTTTTTTTTTCCCTGGAATCCGATCCGAAAAAGAAAAACTAAAAATTACATTTTTTTCCAAAACATTTTTTTTTTTTTTGATTTTCTTACGTTTATCCAAAGTTAAAAAAAATAAGAAGAAAAAAACAAACAAAACATTCTAAACTATTTTTACTCGAGTCCTTCGTTTGCGGTTACGAAGGAAAGAAAAAAAGTGAAAAATGAACAAAATTTTCAACTGGAAATCTTTTAAAAAAAAAAGAAAAGAAACAAACATTAACCAGAAGACTATTTAAAAGAAAAACCTTTTTCTTAAAAAATGGAAAGAAAAAAAAAAAAAACAAAACAAAACATTCCACAACAAAACAAAAGGGGAAACAGAAAAAAAAAAAATTAAATGCTAACAAACGACTAAAATTTTAAAATTTCACCCCTCCTCCTCCCTCTCCCTCCCCTTTCCCACCCTTCGAATACAAACAGAAAAAAAAAATTAATTAATTACAAAAATACGTGTAATCAATCACGATAACCTGGAATAACAAAAAAAACAAAACAAAAAAAACAATAATAAAAATAAAACAAACGCAACGACGATGTAGGAGGGGTAGGAGGGGGAAGGTGGGGAGGGGGAGGAAAAAAAAAAGAAAATTTCGGATTAAATTAATTTCCAAATACGAAGTAAACACTAAAAAAAAAATTATATATATATGTACACAAAAACAAATGGGATAACATGAGAGAGAGAGAGAGAGAGAGAGAGAGAGAGAGAGAGGGGGGGGAGAGAGAAAATCAAAACAAATCAAATTGAATTAAAACCGTTTCAATTTATACAATTTTTTCCAGAAAAAAAAAAAAAACAAAACAAACAACAACAACAACAAATTTTTTTTTTTTTTTCTAAATTCAAATACATTCACTGACAAAAGCCTTTAATGGATTAAATTAGATTTTTAAATGACAATTTCTTTTTTATGTTTTTTAAATAAACGACGCCATTAAACAAAAAAAAAAAAAAAGGAGGGAAAATTAATACTTAAATTGATTGGTTTTTAATAAAGCTAAATATATATATATATATATATAAATATAATGAAAATGTTTATCGTATGGTAAAATCGTATATAAAACATATCAAAACTAATTTATGCATTAATAGAGTTAATCACATT
>NW_002987877.1:5130-5716 GCF_000006295.1 Pediculus humanus corporis | reverse complement strand
GGAAAAAAAAAAGAAAATTTCGGGTTAAATTAATTTCCAAATACGAAGTAAACACTAAAAAAAAAATATATATATATATATATATATATATATATATATATATATATATATATATATATATATATATATATATATATATATATATATATATATATATGTACACAAAAACAAATGGGATAACATGAGAGAGAGAGAGAGAGGAAGAGAGAGGGGGGGAGAGAGAAAATCAAAACAAATCAAATTGAATTAAAACCGTTTCAATTTATACAATTTTTTCCCGAAAAAAAAAAAAAAAACAAAACAAACAACAACAACAAATTTTTTTTTTTTTTTTCTAAATTCAAAAACATTGACTGACAAAAAGCCTTTAATGGATTAAATTAGATTTTTAAATGACAATTTCTTTTTTTTTTTTTTTTTTTAAATAAACGACGCCATTAAACAAAAAAAAAAGGAGGGAAAATTAATACTTAAATTGATTGGTTTTTAATAAAGCTAAATATATATATATATATATATATATATAAAAATAATGAAAATGTTTATCGTATGGTAAAATCGTATATAAAACATATCAAAACTAATT
>NW_002987877.1:0-5110 GCF_000006295.1 Pediculus humanus corporis | reverse complement strand
TTTTTTAATTGAAACCAAGCCTCCATTTAAAAAAAAAAAAAAATTTTTTTTCTTCTTAATCGATTATGTTAAAGAAGAAGAAGAAGAAAAATGTGTGTGAAGATGTATTTATATATTATAATCATATAAATATTTGTGTTAAACTATTTTTTGTTATTCGAAATTGTTTAAAAAAGCACATACATGTATAAAATTCATTAAAAATCCTTCATCTTGCATACAATAACCCAAATCGATAAATCCAACTTAAAATTAAATTATAAAAAATTCCTCGATTCTCATCATATAAACACAACCAATTACATAACGAATAGCATTGAATTTTTATTATGTTATTTTTACATCAGTTAAGAAAAAAAATTTAGTTTTGTTATGTTGGATACATTAAAAACAATACAACACAATCAATCGAAATCAATTTACTCGAATTAAGAAAATTCTTCCATTCGAAAATATCACAATCATTAATTAATATCAAACATCTTCGACTTATCGATTTTGGTTAAATGTTCAAAATTATTATTGTTAAAATTGTGTTGTATTGGTTGTTGTTGTTGTTGTTGTTACAAACATAATTCATTATGAGATAAAAAAGATACTCATTCAATTTTAAATCCATTCATAATTAAAGTGCTAATCGTTTTTCTCTTTTTTTTTTTTTTTTTGAAAATTTACTTATTTAATTCACACATTGATTATTAACAACATCTTATTCATTCTATGATGCATAAACAATTAACATTTAATAATAAACTGGCTTTGAATGAGTAATTAATGATTAATATATAAAAAATTACCTAGTGGCTTGCCTCTTTAAACTACAATCATCCATATTTGTGTGGTTTTTGATTTCCAGCATGTGCAAAATGTGATAACCTCACCAGATAAAAATATCTGAAAAGAAAAATTATATTATATAAATATATATTACAGGGTACAATGGTGTGCATTTTGGTTGAATATGTTTGTAACAAATACTTGAATAAGATTCATTAAATAATTCTCAGATTAATCATTTAAAATTATTTTCAATTAGTGTTTGTTTGTTTGTTTGCCATGGAAAACCTGAGAGATTTTAATTAAATAAAAATCAAAAAATTTGTAAAAGCATTTTTTCATCATGGCCAAAATCTTTTTTTTTTTTTTGGTAAGATAATATTTAAAACGATTTTACATTTGCGGTTTATATTTCTTGAAAATAGGCGAAATAAATGACTACAGTAAATAATGACGTAATTTTCGAAACATTCTAATTAAAAAAAAAAAAAAAATAAACGAAAAATATGATGAAACATAAAGAGGGGAATGTAGTAATAATAATAATACCTTTTTTCTATTTGCTTTTTTTTTTAACTATTAACTTTTAATTAATTATTTATAAGTTAAATTATTAAAATGAATGATAAAAATGAATAAAATAATTTTAAAATCGTTAATAAATTATTTGAAATGAAAAAAAACTATGGGAAAACATGATAAATAATGAAAAACATGTTTCACACACTTTACAACTCGAAACACGGTTTACTAATGGCGTTCGTTATACAATGAACACACCTCAATATGGCGAATTCCCTCTCGAACCGGAAACCGATAAACCGGAAGTTTCCTTTGGCATTCGATATTTGTTTACGTGATTTCTTTTCTATTAAAAACGTTACGAAATTAATTTTAATAATAATTTAACTTTTTTTTTTTTTTTAATAATACGAATTATATAAAAATAAAATAAAAAATCTTTTTACTTATTTTTTTATATTTTAATAATAATAATAATATTAATCCTTGATATTAATATTGCATCCTATATTCGACACCATTTCCCCTTACCTTAAAAAAGAAAAACCTTTCATAATAATTAATTATCTACTACTAATGGTGGTAATTTAAAAAAAAAAAATTCGTTAAAAACTACTAAATAATAATAATAATAATAGTAATAATAATAATTATAAGAAATTTAAATGATTTATTTTTTTAAAAAAGTATTTATAAAAATTCATCATATAAAATCATAATTTTCTTCTATTTTTTTATTTTTTTCTTTTAGTTTTTGATTAAATAAACACCAAACGAAACGATTACTTTTAATAATAATAATAATAGTAATGATGATGATGATGATGAAACATTAATCAAATCATTAATTAAAATTATTAATTAATTAAACGTATTTTAAATTAAACTCATTTCATAATTATTTGCCATTACCCCCTTTACCTTTTTTTATATAAAAAAATAAATAATAATAATAATAATTCTTTTTTTTTTATTTTATTACTTTTCTTTATTGTTATTATTATTATTTTAAACGAAAAATACAATAAGTTAGACTTGAATAATAATAATAAAAAATCGATAATAATAATAATAATGATAATACTATTTAAAATCTACGCAGCAATAGTAAAGTAATAAATGTAATTGGTTATTATATATATATATATATATATATATATATATATATATGTATGATCACAATACAGCTTTTATTAGCATTTAAATAACAATAATAATAGTAATGATAATAATAATGATAATAAAAAGGAATACAAATACAAAAGGAATAATAATAATAAAAAAAAGTGTAATAAAAATAAATAAATAAAAATTAATAAATAAAAAAATAGACAATAGACAAAAAAAAAAAAAATTTTAAATGCTCAACATTAAAAATTTTTAGTTTTTAATTTTAAAAAATTATTAATAATAATGATAATAATGATAATAAAATCCCATTCAAATAAAAAAACAAGTCTAAAAAGAAAAAAATTTTTTTTTTTTTTTAAGTCAAAGAAAACAATGTAATTTAATTTTAATCCATTTTTTTTTTTTTGGTTTAAATACATAAATTAAAAAAAAAAATTTGAAAATTTAATTATAAATTAAAATCCATTTAAAGTTATTATTATTATTATTTATTATTTAATTTATTCGCGAACGGTTTTGAATGTTATTTTTCCATTGTCGTTCGTTCCGAAAGTTGAAGTTTTGTACGAAGTCGTTTTTCCGTTGACGCTACTCGTACCGCTGGAACTGCTGCTGAAAACTCCAAAAGTTCCAGCTCCGCTCGGTGCGGGAAGTTCTTCGGCTAAACGGTTGAGGAAGAGAAGGAAAAAAAAAAAAAGAATTAATAATTTACGGTTTTAAATGAATGAAAATAAAATCGTTTGTCGTGGTAGCAGTCGTAGTAGTAGTGGCAGTAGCACTAATACAAACGACTACAACAACCTTTTGCGTTTACTTACCTATTCTTACGCCCAAACCGTCAGGACCACCGGGGAAAGCGGAAGCTTGTCCGAAACCGCCATTAGGTCCGTAAGTTACGCTCGAACTGGTGAATGCAGTGTTGCCACCGTTACCACCGCCGACTCCAGCTCCGTGGGTACCGGCACTTCCGCTTGGGAATCTATAATTTTAATCATATCCCAACGATATAAAAATTATAAATAAATAAAAAAAAAATGCATGCGTCCTATTTAAAAAAAAGGTAATCGTTTCGTTAGCAGTGTTAAAACCACGTGATTTTTTTAATAATAATAATAATAACAGAACATGCGAAAGTGTTTTTTTAAAAAAACAAAACCTGTTTTATGAAAGGTGTTATGAAATAACAAACAATCGTGCTGCTTAAGAACAACAACAAGGATCTTTTTTTTTTTTTTTTATCCATCCATGAAAAAAAGGTTAAATCGAGATGAAAGTAAAGATCACCCCTCAAAATCCTTTTGTGATATTCAAATCTTGTTTGTTTAAGGACAAAATTTATACATTCTCGTGTTGTGAGATGCGAGAAACAAACAAACAAACAAAAACAAACACACGTAAAAATAATTTCACGTGTGTGCATGCACAACAGCAAAAAAAAAATATATCGAAACGATCGATCGATATAAAAACGTGCATCTCTTAATGCAAATAAATATAATAATAATAATAATAATAATAATACATTATCAAACAAACGACAAACAAATTTTAATCAAACGTCAACAACAGCATCATTCTTTCTCTTTCTCTCTCTCTCTCTTTCTCCAGTCTTTTAAAGTTTTGTGGAAAACGTCAAGCAATGATTAATAAAAAAAAATTCGATCGCTGTTGCTGTTGCTGCTGTTGTTGTTGTTGTCGTTGTTACCACAAACTTTTTATCGAATTTAAATTTTAGTTAAGAAAAAAAAATTATAATTTAATCAAAGTTAATCGACAGTAAATTTTTAAACACACAACAACCTCATTATTATCATTATTATTATTAATACAATTCGACTGTTAATTTTTTTTGTTTTGTTTGCAGTCAAGATTTTCCAAAAAAAAACGTGCAAAACAAATTATTATTATTATTATTATTATTATTATTATTATTTTTGTTTTTCAATGAACTTACGCAAATGGAAATTGCGACATGGCAGCTATCTGTTGAGCCAAAAGTTGTTCGATCTGCTGTTGAAAAAGTCTAATAAAAAAATATCACAATTTATTTTTATTCCTTTTATTTTATATATTCGATATCCGTTTCCCCCTCCCCCCACTCTCCACTAACCCCCCACTTCTATTTAAAAAAAAAAAAAAAAAAAGGTTTTGCGAGGAAACTTACTGATTGTATCCGGGATTGGATTGGGCTTGAGCTTGTGCGGATTGTAAACTTTGAACAAATTGACGGTAGAAACCGTTGAAATCGTTAAATCCAAATCCTCCGGAAAAAGGTGTCATTGGTGAGAATGAATTCATCGGAAACATGAAATTTTGTGATTGAAATCCGGTACCACTTCCGGTTCCGGAATACGATGTGCTGCTACTCGAACTGCTACCCGTAGCTAAAAATTATTAAAAATTTGATATTATCATTGTTAAATTTTTTTTTTTTTTGTTAAAAAATTCATTTCCGTTTCGTGTAAGAACAAACGAACGAACCTTTGACCCCCCCCCCTACCCAAAACCTTACGTTCGCTTACGGCGCATCGACTATTAAAAAATACCAATAAATAAATGAAATGTATATTGATTTATCGATTATGATATCATCGAACGTGAGCGTGATGATATCACGCCTACCTATACCTATTTTATACCTATTTTTTCCTTTTTCTTATCGACAACAGGAAGAAGATCG
>NW_002987878.1:1346189-1357560 GCF_000006295.1 Pediculus humanus corporis | reverse complement strand
ACGTTTTTTTTTTAAAAGACCAAATCGGAACGTAAGATAACAAAATGGAAACATAGTCTTTTTAATTAAAAAAAAAATATGATTTTTTTTAAAAAATAAATTACAACTTTTTATTAATTTATTTATTATTTATTAATAAATAAATAAATAAGTCATAGATAAAATAAACTTTTTTAAACTTTGTTAAAAAAGTTTAAAATTTTTATAATATCTAAGCATTTTTTTAGCCACTCCATCATCCCCTCCCCCCGGCCTTCTTTCTTTCATTTTTCCGTCGCCATTCATTTCATATTCAGTTTATTATTACGAGTCAAAATAAAATCTTTTTCTCGTCCCCCCCCTCGCATTTTTTCCAAACCGGAAATAAAACTTTTTTTAAAATAAAATCCTCGTTTCTGACTTTTTTTTCCCCCCGTCGGAACAACAAAGACTTTGACATTTTTTTTTTACATCCGATTCTTGTAAATTAAAATATAAATAAAAAAAAATGATGACTTCCGTAATAACAATTTCAAATTCGTTTCACCTGTTGCGTATTAAAATTATTTTTTTTTATACGTAATTAATGACGTCATTAAAATAAAATATTCTCATTTGAAAAAAAAAACTTTTTTTTTTGTACGTTAAATATAAAAAAAAAAACCCAAATTAATTATTTTTATTCTTCATATTATTATTATTATTATTATTTTTTTGTTATGAAACAAAAACTTTTTTAATTTAACCAACCCTTAATGATGTTAAGGGGGGGAGAAAAAAAATTTCAATACGTCATTATTATTACGTAACAAATTAAAATCATATTATCGCAAAAAAAAAAAGAAAAGAAAATTTTTTTTTAAATTAACGTTATTAAAAAACTTTTTTGTTAATCAATTACATTCAATATAAAAATTTATTTTTCCTTTGTTTACGTTTTCATATAAAACGTGACGTATGTATGACGTCACGAAATAAAAACTACGTGAATTGTACGACCGTCTTAAACCTTTTTCCGTCTCGTAATATAAACAAAGGAAATAAAAAATTTTTTTTTGTGTGTGTCCGACTACGTGATAAATGACGGTAATGAAAAAAAATTTTTTTTTTTTACGACTTTCTAATGCCACGTGTAAAAAATGGCGGTAATTAATTAAAAAAAAAAAAGAAAAGAAAATATTCGTTTTAATTTTTTTTTTTTAAATAATGTTTTTTTTCGGCAAGTTAATAATAATAATGAACGATGGTGGTTAACTACGCGATGATTTAACGCTTGGAAAAGAAAAAAAAACAAAAAGGTTTGCCAACATTTGAATTTTTAATTACTCTTTTTCCCCTCAGCCCCTATTCCTCTACCCCCGTGACCTTTTACGATGAATAAATAAATAAAGTTAATTATATTATTTTAAACTGACGAATTTCTTCTTCTTTTTTTTTTTCTCCATTATTTATTTTAACCGTTTAAAATCTCGAATAATCTCGTTTAACCTTTCTTTTTTCGCGTTTAAAATTTCGAACGAATCGCAGACAATTAAAGTTGGTACCATTGATATTCCAGCACTTATCCCAAAGGAATCGAAAATGAACCTGGAATAAATGCTGGAATATTTCGATGAGTACGTTTAAACTTTTCCCGCGTTCAAAACGTAATAATAATAAACGATCATGCCACCACTCTAAACGATTGGAAAATTTTCTATGATGACGTCACATATAATAAACCTCACTCATTTTCCTTTCGTTATCAAAAATGATAACGACCGATCGGCGATCGATAATTATGAATTTTTCATTTAAAAAAAAAAGAAAATTTGGGTTTTCCCACCCACCTCGCCCCCCCCCCGCAAAGAATTTTTCAAAATTTTCTAAAAAGTTTTTTACCGCAAATATTTTTCATGATACTTTTTTTAACGATTTCGTGGTATAATATATATATATTATTAACCTTTCAACTCGACGACGGCGGCGGCGGCGATCTTTTAACCAAACGGTTTTCTTATGAATAATTAAAAAAAATTTTTCTGACGGTTATTATTATTATTATTTATTCATTATATATATAATTAAATTAAATGACGACCCGTCGTCAGATTTTATATATAAGTATTTATATTCATCAAAAAAGAAATGACGTTTTTTTTAATACTTTAAATATTTCGAGTGATTTTCCCGCCAAAATTCAAAATTCTCTCCAGACAATTAAAAAAAATTAAAAAAATTAAAAAAAAAGAAAATTTCAATGGAAAAAAATTATTAAAAAAATTTATGAATGTTTTATAAAAAAAAAAAAAAAGAAGGAACGTAAATTCAAAGTCAAAGGAATAAAAAAAAAAAATAAATCAAAGGAAAAAAATCAAAGGAAAAAAATCAAAGGAAAAATCAATTACGTAAAAAAAAAAATTAATAATATTTGATTTTGTAAATTTGATGAGAGAAAGGGAGAAAGGAAGAGAGTGAGAGGTACAGACATAGATAGAAAGAGAAAAAGAGCCAGACAGAGAAAGAGAGAAAAAGAGAGAGAGAATTATAAAAGGAAGAAAGAAAACATTTAATTTTCAATTATTCATTTTAATTGGGTAAAAAAAAAAAAATTAAAAAAATTTCAAAGGAAAATATGGAAACCCAAATTACATAAAAAATAATAATAATAATAATAATAATAATAATGATGATTAAACCGATTCTAAAAATAAAATTTAAATTAACCGGAAGTAAAAAAATAAAATAAACGGAAACGTAACGAAACGATTAGAAAATTATTGATAATTTCATTTTTCCTTTGTTTTTTTTTTTAAATATTAAATTTCGGTTAAAAGAAATATATATATCCTTTGACCCTTTTTTTTTTTTACGTCACGACGACTACATTTTCCCCTTTTTTCTCCAGTTTTCCAGAAGAAAAAAAAAAACAAATCAATTTCGTTTTTTCCACTTCACGTGATCAACACGTCACAAAATTGTTTTTTTTTTTTTTTCATCGCTAAAATTAATTGGATAAAAAACATCAAAAAAAAAATTTTTTTTTTGTTCAGGACCGTAAATTCACACAAACACACTCTCTTTCTCTCTCTCTCTCTCTTTCTCTCTCTCCCTCTCTTTCTCTCTCTCTCTCTCTTTCTCTCTCTCCCTCTCTTTCTCTCTCTCTCTCTCTTTCTCTCTCATTTCAATCTTTTTTTTTTTTTATTCATTCCCAAACGTACAAAGTATATTTATCCAAAAACGAATTCTCATTCCATCCATTTTCCCGAAAAACAACACCGGATATGAATGAAAATGATAACATTGAACTTTCGCACTATTTTTTTTTTTTTTTAAACCATTTTTTTGAGGAGGAGACAAAAAAAAATTTTTTTTCAACAGGGATTTTTCCTAAAAGGAAAAAAAGGGAAAAATTTTCCCTTAAGAGAAACACGAGATGATAAAAAAAAATGAAAACTGATACTACGCGTAAACATAAAATGACCGAATAAGAAACTCGAGAGATATACGAATCTCGTATAAAATATTAATAATAATAATAAACAAAATGGCGAAAAACCCTTTTTTTCCTTTCTTCTCCTTCTCCTTCCCCTCTTCCTCCCCCCTAAAAAATTATCACTCCCCGATAAAAAAAAATTTAACTTAAATCCCACCGAAACGTTATCTTGTTGTGTGTGACACGTCAAAATTCTAAGTAATTATTTTCATCTCAACCTTTGAACCTTTACGAAATTTTTCATCCCCTCTCCCTCCCTCCCTTCTTTCCTCCACGCCCACGCCTCCCCCGAAAAAAACAAATTATTATCATTATTATTATTTTCCAGGTAAAAAAAAAAAAACGCAAAAAACGTATTTTACGGTATTTTAAATTAAGTACGCGAAAATTAATTCTTTTAAAATATTAATAATGATAATAATAATAATGATGATGATGATAATGATGATGATAATTATGATAATAATGATAATTTTGTATTCGTTCAATTTTTTTCTTTTTTTAAGCCGGGTATAAAAAATAAAAGAAAAAAAATTTTTCTTTTTTTTTCTTAACGACAACGCGAAAATTTCTTATCAAACATTTGTTTACATTTTCCCTCCTCGTCCCTCTTCCCTCCCCTACCCCCCGCATAATTCTAATCGATAGCTACAGAAACCTTCGATGATATTCTAAAACTATTGTTTTTTGTAATGACGTAAGCAACGTTTAAGGTTATCATTTTTCTAAAAACGATTCGATTACGTAGAATTTTTATACGACGACGACCGCCGCCACACGACCGCCATTTTTTTTTCTTTTTTTTAATTAAAATTTTTCTAGAATTTTCTATTATTTTTTCTACATAAAAATTTTTTTAGTTTTTTTTTTTTTTTTCAATTAATAAATTTTTTAGTTAAGTATTAATTTAGTTTTGATTTTAGGTCACAAAAAAAAACTTTCGCAGACTCCATTATGTCATTAAGCCTTTTTATATATAAAAAAAAATGTTTTACATTAAAAGCTTTTTATATAAAAATATAAAAAAAAAAAAGAGTGGCAAAAACTTAAAAAAGTATAAAATTGACTACGAAAATTAAAAAAAAAAAAAAAAAAAGGACGAAATAATAAATATTAAACGTCGCTTTAAAAAACTTTTCCTTCTTCCCCTCCCTCTTCCCCTCCCTCCTTTCCTCCCCCACTTTTTTTTAAATGATAAAAACTAAAAATAAAAAAAATGAATATAAAATTAGAAAAAGGTTTCTGAGGGAAGGGGGAGGGGGAGGGGAAAAGTGGGGAAGGAAGAGAGAGAGCGAGAAAGGACGGAAGACGGGAAAAAAAAATGTTTAAATATTTAAAAAAAAATAAAAAAAATAAAAAGTTACGACAAAAAATTTTCAAAGCCGCGACAACGGGGAAAAAAAAATATTAATATAAGCGAGAAAAAAAAAATGAATCGTGGCATTAGACTAGATTAAAAAAAAAAAAAGGGAACGGAACGAAAAAAAAAATAAAAAAAATTTACCTGGAATTTTAAAATAAACTATTTCGTTGGTTTCGTTATAAATCACTATCGCCGCCATTATTGTTTCTTTTACAGTTAAAAACGTTCTGATAATAAATGCAGGGAAAAAATTTCCCTTTTCCTGTAAAATGGCGACCGGAAAAATTGATATTCGATCATTTCTATCTATCGTTATAATTAAAAGAAATATTTTTTTTTTCACACGTCTCCAACGATTTCGTCGAACAAACAAACGACTTATCATCACCATCATCATTATTATTTCTTAACGTGCTGATAATAAATGCAGGGAAAAAATTTCCCTTTTGTTATAAAATGGCGACCGGAAAAATTGATATTTGATCATTTCTATCTATCGTTATAATTAAAAGAAATATTTTTTTTTTCACACGTCTCCAACGATTTCGTCGAACAAACAAACGACTTATCATCACCATCATTATTATTATTATTTCCTAACGTGTTGGCGACAGAAAAATAAATGCAAGGAAAAAATTTCCCTTTTGAAATAAAATGGCGACCGGAAAAATTGATACTCAATCATTTCTATCTCTTGTAATAATTAAAAGAATTTTTTTTTTTTTTTTTCAAAACTTCTTTACCGATTTTGTGGAACAAACAAACGACTCATCGTCATTATTATTATTATTTCTTAACGTCCTGATAATAAATGCAGGGAAAAAATTTCCCTTTTCGTTGTAAAATGGCGACCGGAAAAATTGATATTCGATTATTTATCGACTTGTCAATGTTATAATTAAAAAACTTTTTTCTTTCAAAACGTCACCACCGATTCCGTAGATTAAACAAACGAACGAACGAACGAATGAATGAATGAATGAATGAATGATTGAAATGATAAAAAATTCATAAAATCATATAGTCCGCTTCATTTTTACTACTTTTGTAAACCCGTCAATTTCTTTTTTTTTATTCTCAAAATATTTCATTCATTCTTTTGTAAACAACAAAATATCGGAATATTTTACGTCAGACTTTGACGTCATCGATTTTTTTCTTAACGTACCCTAAAATACTTTCAACCTTATCAAAAACCTAACAAAAAAAAAATAGTAAAATTCTCGTTACTATATTTAACGATAAGTCAAGAATTTAAGAATTTGTAAACACGAATGAAAATTTTTTTACAAAAGGATTGATAGACGCCATTTTCGTGAGAATTTTTTTATTTAAAAAAAAAAAAAATGACTTGCCGTCAACCATATTTGAAAAATTTTTCATATTAAAAAAAAAAAAAAAATTTCTTTTGTTAATTTTTCATTCGCCGCCCCTCTTTCTCCCCACTTCCCACCCCCCGTAAATATTTGAAAAAAAAAATTTCAATATGAGAAAGAAAAATTTTTTTTAATATTCTCGACAACAACACAAACAAAAAACTTTCCTTATGTGTGTGATATTCGATATTTTTAAACGAAAGCAAAAATGCGCGCAAAATTTAAATATTTTTTTTTTATTACGTCATAGAGTAATAATTAATCATTATTATTAATACTCTGTTACAAACGTTCATTCATAAATATTCGTGTTGAACAAAAAAATTAAAATAAATAATATAAGTTTAACGTGGCACTAAACAAACCGGAAACCGCTGGGGGGGAAAAAACAAAAATCAATAAACCTCTTTTCACCTCACCTCCCCCACCCCTACCCATCCCCCTCCCCCCGCCACGAAACGTTTAATCGTTTAACTTTTCAATACAAATAAATAAATAAATAAATAGTAGTTGTATAACAAAATCAATCGCGTTAATAAATAAAATAAAATAAAATGAAAAACTTTAAATACTTTTTCTTTTATTTATAAAAAACAAAAACAAAAACTTTTCGCGTAAATTTGACAACGTTGCATTTATTTCATATATATAAATATAAATTATTTATTATTTTTCATAAAAAAAAGTTCATATACGTTTTTTTCGTACTTATTTATTTATTTATTTATATTTACTGACCTAAAATAATAATAATAATAATAATAATAAATTCGTGTCAGGGGATAAAACCAGAAAAAAAATATCGAAATAAATAAATAAATAAAATATAGCAGAAGACGAGAACCTTCAGCTCAGGTGTTATATATAAAATAAATAACAAATTTTACTTTTTTTCTTACTTTTTCTTTTTTTTTTCTCTCACCGTTTTCGACAACTACTTAAAACTTTTTTTTCTTTTTCCGTTTTTTGTTTTTATTTTCTTTTTTTTGACGATAAAATCAAAAAAATAAAAAAGTTAAAAATAAACTTTTTGAATATTTTTAATAATGATGGGGGGTGAGGGGGGTGAATTCGAAGTCGATTTTTTGTTTTTTTTTGTTAACCCAGGGAAAGTGTGGGACTCAAACGAAGGGAGGGGCATTTGCGGAAGTGCGCGAGGGGAGGGATCCCACTTGAGGAAGATCCCGGTACTTCCTCTTTTTACCCTTCGAGAGACGATCCCGATCTGTTACCATCGTTCCTGCCTCTTCTACAGAATCTTCGAGTGTTCGAAGAGAGAGAGATAGAGAGATATGTCCCGGGTCCCGAATCCCATATTCTGTCATTTATCTTCCTCTCACATCGCATCTCAGCATTTACCCTATTTGGATAAAGTATTCAATTTCACCCCCCCCGAACAAGGATCAGCGCATTTCTAATACCTCTAGGTCACACATCCCCTTACGTAGGTACAGGTCTGTTCTTGTTTGGACGAATCAAAATTAAACTCCCACTCCCAGGATTCGAACTCACGACTCTCAACTCCCATTTTTCCCTTTTTTTGAACTCAACCTAGCCACCCCGCTCTCGCCAAGGCATCCAAGTTGAACATTTACCCCTATCGAACGCCTAGTCGACGTGTAAAATCCAATCCCAGAACATCCTCTATAACTAGCCTATACTCTAACCTACAGTATAACCCAACCACACGTCGAATATCCCGAGGGATTTTTTTAACCCAATGAGTTACACACACGGTTTTAAGAATATTTTTAATTATTTATAAATATTATTTACCGAACGTGTTACACGAAATATTTTATACGCGGTTAGTTTTGCCAGCACATCCAGCGCCACCACCACCACCACCAACAGCAGCAGCAACAACAACAATAACAACAACAACAAGTCAACAATAACGGTAATAAATTTATAACGAAAAACGAAAATGAAGTGTATGCAAAAACCACACCGGGAAGTGAGAGAAAAAGAGAGAAACAGAGATAGAAAGAGATAGAGAGAGAGAGAGAGAGAGAAAGAGAAATTCGGATAATAATTTGTGAATATATAAAAACAAACTCTGTAATATAATTAAATGCAAGAAACACAAAATTTATAATAAATTATAAAAAATTCGTACGATTCAGGGGAGAGGGGAAGGAGGAGGGTGGGTGGGGGCGAGGAGGAGGAGAAATGCGGGGGAGGAAGGGCGTGGGAAAATGAATTTTTACAAAAAACTCCGAAGAGAGTAAATTAAAATTAATCGTTTTAAATCAAACACGACCGGACTACTATTACTATTACTATCATGACTACATTAAAAACAATTATTTATCCCTCGGGTGAAATTTTATTTTTATCCAGACATTTGTTTAAAAAAAAAAAAATAAACGACCATGTAAATTATAAAAAGGATAAATTCCTGGATTTACGTACGTACGCGTCGTTCATTTTGTTTAAACCCCCTCCCCCTCCGGAATTAATAAAAAATTTTTACAAACAAAAATCGTCGACGACTATTATTAATAATAATATTAATAAACGTTTATTTTTAGTTTGTATATTTTTGGAAAATTTTGCTGAAAGCATTAAAATAACGAACGAATGAAAATGAACGAACGGAAACGAAAAAGGTGGAGGGGGGGGGAAAGAAAAAACCGGAAATAAATTTTTAAAATTTAGTAGTGTAAGAAATCTTACTTAACGAAAAAAAAAACAAACGATCGTGACTCATTGTGAATTTATTTTAAAAAATCCTTATTATCATTATTATTATAAAAATCGTGGGTTGGAGGGGAGAGGGGAAAAGAGAGAGAAAGAAAAACCGATAAGGATTAATAAATGAGGGGGGAAAAAAGAAAAACACGACTGTACGGTTGAGAGAAACAAAAAAAAAAAAAAATTTTTTTAAACCCGAAACGTGAATAAATGATTTGAAAGTGATAAATTGAAAAAAAAAAAAAAATGGCGCGTGTTGTGCCGCCATTTTGAAAAAATTATTTCAACCCTTTTTTTTTTTTTTTTAAATAAACAATTTCGGCATAGAAATGAAAATAAAAACAAAAATGAAACGTTTACATTATGAAGAGCAGATGTTTTCGAATAAGAAACGAATGAGGTCATCGTACCCGGAAACTCGCGAGAAAAAAAATTCCATTCGGTGATACCGGAAATGACGTAATAGTTTATTAATGTTTAAGACAGGACGCATCGACAAAAGACTCTTACGGAAGAATTCAACGTATTATAAATTAACGGAAACAACGTTTTTACCGGGGCTACAAGAAACCGTTAAAAAATGGAGAGAAATTTCTAGAATTTAAAAAAAATAAAAATAATTATTCGATCATTGCCGTGGTGGCGGTGGTGGTGGTGGTTACGAATGGAACCTATGGTAGTAAAATTACCGAAGAGCAATTTAAAATGTAATAAAAAGGAATGAAAAAAAAAAAAATCGTTACTACTTAGGGGAGCCCACATTCTCGTAAAAAGAATTTATAAAAAGCACTCGAGAGATTTTAACCATCGAATTATATCGGAAAATATCGAGAATGTTCTAGAACGAACAAATTACAAAAAAAAAAAAAAAGTAAACACGCACGCACGCACGCACACACGCGACTTATCGTTAAACCTAAATAATAATAATAATAATAATGAATAAAATAAAATAAATAAAAAAATTAACGTGTCACGTAGAAAAAATTAATAATGATAATGATAAATATTTCTGCAAAATTTTATGCCGTCGCAAAAAAAAAAAAGAAAATTTATTTATTTTTTTTTTTGCTATCTTTATATAAAGCAACGTTTTTTTTTTTTTCGTAGCAAAACGTTAAACAAAAAGCAAAAAATCGTCTGGAGTAATAAATACAAAAAACTTTTGAAATAAAAAAAAAAAAAAAAGAAAAAAAAAATCGTACACACAACATCTTAATCTCCATCTTTTCTCTCTCTCCCTCTATCTCTCTCTCTCTCCCTCTCTCTCTCGTTTTTTTTTTGTTCGAAACTTAAAAATAACTATTTTTAACTTTTAAGGTAAGAAAGAGAGATAGAGAGAGATGGAGAGAAATAGATAGAGAGAGAATGAGAGAGAGAGAAAAGAAACTCTTTTGTGTGTGTGAGTGTGATAAAAACGACCGACAAAAGTAAGAAGAAAACCATTTTCGATTTCCGGTTTAACGGTCATTCGTTATTACACCGATCGAATTTCATTTTTTTTTTTTTTCGTGTCAATAAACAAAAATTATTACGGTTAAAATAATAATAATAATAATTAAAACGTAATAAAAAATTAATTAAATCCGTACGCGTAAAACGTGGAAGTAGAAAATTTTAACGGAAACGATTTTTTTTTTTTTAAGTAAACGTAATCAAAGAAAGGCACAAGTCATTGTTTTAATTTTTCCAACTACTACTACTACTACGTAACTCAAATTAATTTCTTTTTTATATAAACGAACGAATGACGTCATTTACATTTTATGAATACAATTAAAATATAAATTAATGTTATGCGAAAACTTTTTAAATTTTTTCACGTACAACCAAAAAAAAAAAACAAGAAAAATTTTTTTCTCTCCCCTTCCTTTCCCTCCTTTCCCCCTACTCCACCCCACTTCAAACCCCCGGAAAAAAATTAATATTAATAATAATAATAAGTTTTTCTTTCTGCAGAAAGAATAACAACGAATAATTTATTTTTTCGTTTTGAATTTTAAAAAAAAAATTTTCCAACGCGCCAAAAACATTCGACTACGATGATGATAATGATGATGATGATGATCGTAAAAAACGATAATTATATTCGATTATAAACGTACGAATATCGTTACGACGGAAATGAAACAAATCTCACGATTGTTATCCGTTTACAAAAAAGAAAATGGCGGAAGGACAGTTAAAGTATAATAATTACTTTAGAATTTCCTACCCCCCCTTCCCTCGTATTAAATTTCTAATAAAATTTTTTTTTTCCATTTTTAATTTAATAACAAAAAAAAAAAAAAAAGGGAAATTCAAAGGAAACGTCAATCAATTTCCCATGAAATATAAAACGGTTTTATTTGGAAATTTGATATCGTAGAATATTCATTATCATCATCATCATCATCATTTTTCTCATTCACTTGTAATTATTTAAATTAAAATATGAATTTTCATTATCCTATTATCATTATTATCATTATTAATATTATT
>NW_002987878.1:1344293-1346169 GCF_000006295.1 Pediculus humanus corporis | reverse complement strand
AAAAAAAAAAAAAAGTAAACACGCACGCACGCACGCACACACGCGACTTATCGTTAAACCTAAATAATAATAATAATAATGAATAAAATAAAATAAATAAAAAAATTAACGTGTCACGTAAAAAAAATTATTAATGATAATGATAATAATATTTCCGCAAAATTTTATCCCGTCGCAAAAAAAAAGAAAATTTTTTTTTTTTTGCTATCTTTATATAAAGCAACGTTTTTTTTTTTTTCCTAGCAAAACGTTAAACAAAAAGCAAAAAATCGTCTGGAGTAATAAATACAAAAAACTTTTGAAATAAAAAAAAAAAAAAAAGAAAAAAAAAATCGTACACACAACATCTTAATCTCCATCTTTTCTCTCTCTTCCTCTCATCTCTCCCCCCTCCCTCTCTCTTTCTCTCTCGTTTTTTTTTTGTTCGAAACTTAAAAATAACTATTTTTAACTTTTAAGGTAAGAAAGAGAGAGAGAGAGAGTGGGGGAAGGGCGGATGAAATAGAAAGAAAAAAATATATAAAGAGAGAGAGAGATAGAGAGAGATGGAGAGAAATAGATAGAGAGAGAATGAGAGAGAGAGATAGAGAGAATAAGAAACCTTTTGTGTGTTTGTGTGTGATAAAAACGACCGAAAAAAGTAAGAAAAAATCCATTTTCGATTTCCGGTTTAACGGTCATTCGTTATTACACCGATCGAATTTCATTTTTTTTTTTTTTCGTGTCAATAAACAAAAATTATTACGGTTAAAATAATAATAATAATAATAAGCATTAATAAAAAATTAATTAAATTCGTATGCAAAAAACGTGGAATTAGAAAAAGAAAGAAAACCTACACAAGATTTTTTTTTACGTAATCAAAGAAAGACACAAGTCATTGTTTTAATTTTTCCAACTACTACTACTACTACGTAACTCAAATTAATTTCTTTTTTATATAAACGAACGAATGACGTCATTTACATTTTATGAATACAATTAAAATATAAATTAATGTTATGCGAAAAAACTTTTTATATTTTTTCACGTACAACCAAAAAAAAAAGAAAATTTCCCTTCCCTCCTTTCCCCCACCCCACACCCCCGAAAAAAATTAATATTAATAATAATAATAATAATAAAACTTTTTTTTTTTTTGCAGAAAGAATAACAACGAATAATTTATTATATCATTTTGAATTTTAAAAAAAAAATTTTCCAACGCGCCAAAAACATTCGACTACGATGATGATAATGATGATGATGATGATGATGTTATCGTAAAGATATAAAACGATAATTATATTCGATTATAAAAGTACGAATATCGTTACGACGGAAATGAAACAAATCTCACGATTGTTATCCGTTTACAAGAAAGAAAATGGCGGAAGGACAGTTAAAGTATAATAATTACTTTAAAATTTCCTACCCCCCCTCCCCTCGTATTAAATTTCTAATAAAATTTTTTTTTCCATTTTTAATTTAATAACAAAAAAAAAAAAAAGGAAATTCAAAGGAAACGTCAATCAATTTCCCATGAAATATAAAACGGTTTTATTGGAAATTTGATATCGTAGAATATTCATTATCATCATCATCATCATTTTTCTCATTCACTTGTAATTATTTAAATTAAAATATGAATTTTCATTATCCTATTATCATTATTATCATTATTAATATTATTATTATTAATGAATATTTAACCAATTACTCGAATATCGAATAAAACTCGAAAATCGTAAATTCGGATTGATTTGATACCAAAAAAAAAAAAAAAAGCAGAAAACTTTTTTTCTTTTTAATTTTTCATCTCGCGGACGTTTCTTTCCCCCTTCCCTGACACCACCACTACCACCCCCCACTCTCTTCTTCATTCTCCTCGCTTTAC
>NW_002987878.1:1342427-1343389 GCF_000006295.1 Pediculus humanus corporis | reverse complement strand
ATCGTTTTTTTTTAAAATTTAACAAATCAAAAAAGACGACTCCTTTTCTGTTGGAAAACCTCAAAAACAAAATTTTTTTTACTTTTATCCTTATTATTATTATTATTATTATTATTATTATTATTATTATTATTATTATTATAAATTTTAACTTTTTTTTTTTTTTTTACTCTATGAAATTACCTAACGAAAACTATTTTAAAAGAGAAACCTTTTAGTAGTAAAAATATTTTTTATTAATAAAAATGAAAAAAAAAAAAAAAGTTTAGTCGATGACGTAAAAGTAAAAGTTTTTTTTTTTTTTTATAATAAATTTAATAATGTTTATAAAAAAAAAACATGGCGGATGACGACGACGACGACGACGTCACTATTTTCTCGTAACATAATAATAATAATAATTAATTTATATTCTTAACGATACGCATTCATAGAGTAAATAAATAAAATAAATAATCGAATGACGTCGAAATAAAAAATATATATATGTCATTTAATGATAATGATAATAAAGTATACTAAAAAAAAAATTACATATATATATATATATATTGTCGTGGCCCGATTCGATTATCGATTCACAACGTTGATCTTCCTCCGCGTTCGTGGTATTATTCAAGATTGAAATCGAACACACTTTTAACGAAAGAAGAATTATATTGATTGTAAGCAACATAAGAACATTTTACAACATGTTACATGTACAGAACAAATTAGTCACTAAAATAATGTTATGAACACTACTAGTTGTAAACACAATCACAAAACTAGACCTAGACACAAGTTGAACTCTAAGATATCAGGAGAAACCGATGAACTAAGAGTCGAACACCAAGAACGAAGTCTAAAGAAACAAGAACCCTGGCTGAGACGTTCAGCCTCCTTTTATAAGTTCTGACTATCGCTAGACATTATTCATTCACTAGCACTTAAGATAAGATTAGAAAAGCGAAGCTTCTAGA
>NW_002987878.1:1337873-1340145 GCF_000006295.1 Pediculus humanus corporis | reverse complement strand
TTATTTAGATTTTCTCTTTGAACTTTTTCCGGATCTGGATCGCTGTTTTTCAATTGACCTTTTTCGTCTTCTTCGTTAGGCAGTAACTGAACTTTACTCAGTAGAAATAGCTTTACTTCAGGAATAGTCTTTTTGTGAAAACTAGTTGATATAAAAACGGTTGCTTTCTTCCTGGTTTTCTTGGTACTGGAATTCCATTTCCGCTTTTTAGTATGCTTCCCAAAATTATGCTTGTGAAATTTTTTAGTAGCTCCTATATTTTTATTTGAAATTTTTGTTTTCTTTTGAATTTTAGCCTTAGGATTATTTTTAAGGTTTGAATTCTGTACGGATGATCTTTCTTTTCCTTTTGTTTTCACTTCTTTTACTTTTAGACCTTTTTTCTTATTTTCATTTTTAGGAAGTAATGGTGCTTCTTTAGCCTTTTTCTTAGATAAATTTGTAGAGGGTGCTTCTTTAGCCTTTTTCTTAGATAAATTTGTAGAGGGTGCTTCTTTAGCCCTTTTCTTAGATAAATTTGTAGAGGGTGCTTCTTTAGCCTTTTTCTTAGATAAATTTGTAGAGGGTGCTTTTTCCTCTTGAGCAGGAATTGATCCTGGTAAAGAATCTGTTTTCTCTTCAACTTCAAGTTTGGATTCTGGTAAAGGATCTGTTTTCTCTTCAACTTCAAGTTTGGATTCTGGTAAAGGATCTGTTTTCTCTTCAACTTCAGGTTTGGATTTTGGTAAAGGGTCTGTTTTCTCTTCAACTTTAAGTTTGGATTCTGGTAAAGGATCTGTTTTCTCTTCAACTTCAAGTTTGGATTCTGGTAAAGGATCTGTTTTTTCTTTAACTTCAAGTTTGGATTCTGGTACTTCTAAAATTTTAAGTTTTTCCTTCAATTTTATTGTGTTATCCTCATAGTGGATACATGCTGATTCTTGTTTCCAATTTGTCAACCCTTCTATCAGTTGACTATGGGGTTTCTTGTCTTGGTATAATTCTATTAGTTTTGTTTTTACATCATCCCAATTATCAAAGTCGTACAAAGAAATTCGAATCCTGGCTTTACCAGTGATTCTGGAGTAGATGAATCTGAAGAGTGGGTACTTATTCTCTTCAGAGGACAGTTCAAAAGCATTATCACAATCAGAGATAAATGCATCAAGTTGGTTCCTTTCTCCGGAAAAGAAATTAGGAACTAGACTACACAAGAAACTAAGGGATATTTGGGATGGGTCGAAAACAGGTTGACCAGTTCTAGGCATTGTTCACAACAAAAATGAGTAACTATCTGTACTTACTTACAATACAAAAAGAATTTCTGATAAAGAGTTGAAACCCAACAACACGAAAAGAATTACTTTAAATCCTTCTGATTTCCTGTTGTTCAGAAATATCCTACCGACTGCGCCATAAATATGTCGTGGCCCGATTCGATTATCGATTCACAACGTTGATCTTCCTCCGCGTTCGTGGTATTATTCAAGATTGAAATCGAACACACTTTTAACGAAAGAAGAATTATATTGATTGTAAGCAACATAAGAACATTTTACAACATGTTACATGTACAGAACAAATTAGTCACTAAAATAATGTTATGAACACTACTAGTTGTAAACACAATCACAAAACTAGACCTAGACACAAGTTGAACTCTAAGATATCAGGAGAAACCGATGAACTAAGAGTCGAACACCAAGAACGAAGTCTAAAGAAACAAGAACCCTGGCTGAGACGTTCAGCCTCCTTTTATAAGTTCTGACTATCGCTAGACATTATTCATTCACTAGCACTTAAGATAAGATTAGAAAAGCGAAGCTTCTAGAAATGCTGACTATGTGTCTGCGATATGAATAGAGTCACTATCTCCAGACATGCTGACTTTGCGTCTAACATGTGAATGGAGTCACTATCTCCAGACATTTAACAAAAAATACATCACTTTTGATATGGGTTCATAACAATATATATACTATTTATTTTTGAAATGACGACAGCATTATTATTATTATTATATGACGACAGCAATATTTCATCCGAAATAAAATAAAAAAAAAAATAAGACAATTTAAATACAGAACGACGAGAGAGAGAGAAAGAGAGAGAGAGAGAGAGAGAGAGAGAGAGAGAGAAAACCGAAGGGGAAAAAAAAGACGCGTTCGAAAGGTTTTCACACGTTCGAAAAATTAAATTTAAAAAAAAATACAAAATTCAAAATGGCGTCACGTTTTATTACCATCATTATCATTATCATCATTATTATTATTATTATTATTATAGATTTATT
>NW_002987878.1:1327581-1337853 GCF_000006295.1 Pediculus humanus corporis | reverse complement strand
TTTTTTTTTTTTTTTACTCTATGAAATTACCTAACGAAAAATATTTTAAAAGGGAAACCCTTTAGTAGTAAAAATATTTTTTATTAATAAAAAAGAAAAAAAAAAAAAAAGTTTAGTCGATGACGTAAAAGTAAAAGTTTTTTTTTTTTTTTATAATAAATTTAATAATGTTTTAAAAAAATATGGCGGATGACGACGACGACGACGACGTCACTATTTTTTCGTAACATAATAATAATAATAATTAATTTATATTCTTAACGATACGCATTCATAGAGTAAATAAATAAAATAAATAATCGAATAACGTCGAAATAAAATATATGTATGTCATTTAATGATAATGATAATAAAGTGTACTACAAAAAAAATTACATATATATATATATATATATATATATATATATATATATACTTTTTATTTTTGAAATGACGACAGCATTATTATTATTATTATACGACGACAGCAATATTTCATCCGAAATAAAAAAAAAAAAAATAAGACAATTTAAATACAGTACGACGAGAGAGAGAGAGAGAAAGAGAGAGAGAGAGAGAGAGAGAGAGAAAACCGAAGGGGAAAAAAAAGACGCGTTCGAAAGGTTTTCACTCGTTCGAAAAATTAAATTTAAAAAAAATAAATAAATAAATAAAAAAATGCAAAATTCAAAATGGAGTCACGTTTTATTACCATCTTTATCATCATTATCATCATTATTATTATTACTATTATAGATTTTATTTACTGCCACGAAATTATTATGAATCCCATCGAAATATTTTTTTTTTTTTCAAAACCTACGATTTATTTATTAATAAAATCATTATTATTATTATTATTAAAAAAATTATCGTACCCATGGCAATGATAAATAAATTAAAATTTCCATTTCGCTGAATACAAAAAAAAAATAATAATGATAATAATAATAAAGTTATTGTTTATTTAATTTCATTGTAACCCGCAATTTTTAATTATAATTAAAATTTTCTTTTTCTCTTTCTTTTTATTTAATTTTTGTCAATGTCTTTTCTCTTCCCTCTCCCAACAACCCCTTTGCCCCCTCTTTCCCCCTTCCACCCTCCCCCCGCCCCTCCCCGATCATAATCATAATCATCATCATCATTATCATGCGGCTCAAAAAGAAAACGGCAAATTAAATTTATTTTCTCTTTCATAAAAATTTAATAATGATGTTTATAATAATAATAATAATAATAATAATAATAATAATAATAATAATAATAATAATGTTATTTTTATTTTTTTAAAATTCGTTTTCCGAATTGAGCGGTGGTGCCAACTTTAAAAAAAAAGAAAAAATTTTAATTTACCTGCGAATTAGACTCGTTGCCTTTTTTTAAAAATGATTTAATGGCGTTTAAAGTAAAATGCGTGAGCATAAAAAAAAATTTCACGCGGAAGTTTTTCCATGAAATTTATGACGTCATAACTTTTCCCATATTTTTTCTTTTTTTTTAATTTTCACGAAATTAAGAAATAATAATAATAATAATAACGAAAATATATTTTTTATATAAAAACGAAATATTTCAATTTAAAATATTAAAGTATTTCATTAAAGTTTTTTTTTTCTTTTTTTCTTTTTCTTTTCCACTCTCTCTCTCTCTCCCTCTCTCTGTTTGTTTCTCTCTCTCTTTTTCTCTATCTCTCTGTCTGTCTCTCTGTTTGTCTTTTTGTCTCTCTTTTGTCTTTTTTTTCTTCGTCTCACTCCCTCTCTTTCTCTCATTCTGTCTGTTTGTCGTTTTGTCTCTCCTTTGTCTCTTTTTTTTCCTTCATCTCTCCCTCTCCTCCTCTCTCTCTCTCTCTTTCTCACTCACGTATTTATACTCATTTTCTTTCGTCCTTTTTAAGGAAAACCCAATTTCCGTTTTAAAAACAATCACGCCAAGTCAACATAACACCTTAACTAATAATTTTCTTTTTTTTGTTTTTTTCGGGGAAATTATTCCGTTTATAACTTTTCTCTTAAATAAAATTCATTTTATTACTTCATTTTCATTTGACCATATCTCTCTCTCTCTCTCTTTCTTTCTTTTCTAGAAAAAAAAACCAATTTCCGGATTTTCTTTTATAATTTAAAACTTATCGCAAGGAATGATTCTTATTATTAAGAAATTTTTTTTGTCTTATTTTTATCATCTCCCCCCTCCCTCAACCACCACCTCCTCCTATAATTATCAATCGACTCCCCCCGAAAAAAATATTTTTATTAAATAAACCTGGAAGGGAAGAAAGGAGGGGGAAAGAGGGGGGGGAAAGAGGGGGGGAAATAAAAATAATTTTTCAAACCTTTTAACAACCCTTTGACCGAATAATAAAATTTTCAATTCGATTTGGTTAAAAGCCAAAAAAAGAAAATTTTTTTTTTTTTGGTTGGAATCATACCAATTATAAAAATTTTTTAATATAAGGTCAATGACCGATAAAATAAAATAATTAATTACGCGATTTCTTCCATTGAATTATTATTATTATCAAACGTTAAAAAAATAAAATTTTCCATTTTTTTTTCCGCTGTTGTTTGTTGTTTGTTTTTGTTGTTTTTCACGTGAAAAATTTTTTTCCCCCTTTTTTTAATATTTTCATGCAAAGGAAAGGAAAAAAAGGAAAAAAGGAAAAATTTAAACGTCCGTTATACACGCTAACATTTCGACAATATTTTTTTCCATTTTTCCCTCTACCCCCCACAACCCATCCATCCACCACCCACTCACCCATCCAAACTTTATACACATAAATCATATGAAAAAAAAAAATTTTTTTTACCGATTTCTAGAAAAAAAAAGAAGCAGAAGAAAAAAAAAAAAATAATAACAAAAACAACAAACAACAAACAGACGCCAACGTAAAAATAAATCATATCAATTTAAACCTTTAAATAAATTTAACGATAAACAAAACCTTTTTCTTTTTTTTTTTACTTTAAATAAATACGCGTTGGAAAAAAAATTAATTAAATAATTAATTAATTAATTAATCAATAAAATAAAAATTTCCCCCCATTTTTTTTAAATAAAATAAAAAACGCGCCATAAAATTTAAAATTTTCTTTCGTTACAAAGAAATTTTATTTCATTCCCAAATCGTAAAAAAAAAAAAAAAAAAAACTTTACGGCAAATTTTAATTACATCAAAATCATTAAATAATAAAATAAATAATAATAATAATAATAATAATAATAAAACACTTCGCCGGTTATCAAGTCGTAAAAATAATAATAATAATAATTTTTTTATTCCGTTAAGTTTTATTATTATTTTAACTATTATTGTTATTATCATTACAATTGTTACCTCTGCTCCTGTTTTTGTTATTATTATTATCATCATCATCGCGTTATCATTATTACACCGACTTCAACTATTTGTTTAAATAATAATAATAATAATAATAATAATAATAATAATAATAATAATAATAATTATAATAATGATAAATTGAATTGCGCGCGCAAACAAAGAACGCGGTAAGTCACGTCAACGCTTATACGTAATTAACAATAATTAAACGATTTGAAATTATTCGTGGCAATAGAAAAAATTTTTTTTTTAAACATGGCGGATTTAAATAAATAAATAAAGGACTTACCTCAAATAGTTTTTTCCATCCGAAATTAGTTTGTGTAATAATATTAATAATGATAATAAATTTTAGGTTTTATTATGTGTTCATTCCTATCACGCGGAATAAATTTTTTTCTAATTTCGTCGTTGTTTGTTGTTTGTCGTTTGTCGACGTCCTTTTTTCATTTTCCGCCATTTTAATTCGATAAATTTTCACTAACTATCATTTTTCTATGTATTCTGCTAATAAAAACAAAAAAAAAAAAAAATTATTTTTAATATTCCCTCCTTCCATCGTTCGTTCTCTCGTTACAGTTAATAAAATATTTATGTGATTAACGAATGACATTTTCCTTTCTTTTTCCCCCTCTCCCCTTTTCCCCTTCTCCCCCTTAAAGATGATAATTAATTAATTATTAAAAGGAAAATTACGTCAAAAGGAAAATCACTTATAATTAATATAGGACTGTAAAAAAAAAAAAAAAAAAAAAAAAATTAAAAATATTTTTATTTAAAATAATTATATTATTAATAATAATAATAATGACAATGATAATGATGATAATGATGATAATAATCATGATAATCGTTATGAAAATTTTATAATGTAAAACAAACAAACAAACAAAGGAACAAGCGTTTCTCAATGGCGGTATCATCATGAGCATTTATTTATTTTTTTTTTTTTACATAACAATGGCGGATAACTAATTAATTTTAAAAAAAAAAAAAAAATAAATAAATTTTTGGAAATAATAAGCGGGGGAGGGGAGGGAAGGGGGAGGGGTAAGAAAAGAAAGAAAAAAAGAAAAAAATTAATCAATTAAACCGTTATTGACGTCATCATTCACTTTTTTTTCAAAGAGCCTTTCTCTCACTCGCTCGCTCACTCGCTCGCTCACTCGCTCCCACTGAAAAATTTACAAAATGGCGCATTTATTCCCATCGAATGCATCTTGTATATTGTCTATGACGGGAGATGAATAAACTTCTTTGTTGTTGTGACATTTATTCGGATCTAAACAATCGATGACTTCCATTAATTCTTTAAAAACGGCAATGACGCCCCAATTGTGTTTCGCGCTGCATTCAACGTAATTGCACTTCCAATGTTTTTTAACGAGATTAACAATGTCTCGCCTTTTCCTTTGATTCACGTCTAAACCGTTCGATGATGGGGTGTTGTTATTACTCGAGGGTATCATTGATACCCCCGAATTCCCGCTTCCCGCGTCCGCGACTATGAGATCCTGTTTGTTACCCACGATGAGTAGGGGAACGTGTTTCATGTCTCTACTCTCTATCATTTGTTCTCTCATAGTTCTCACGAATTGAAACGTTTCCACGTTCGATAAATCGAATACGAGTATGTACGCGGTCGCGGATCTCAAACCGTAAAACCTATAATCTGCCCATTCGTAATACGAATTAACCGGAAAATATGATATAACGGGAAGGTCGGAAATTTTGAGCTCGTAAAGGTGATCGTTTATTATAACCGATGGATAATATGTTTCCTTTTGTTCCGTAGGCGTATACTTTTCGTTGAATTCGTTGTGTACGAATCTCTGACGTCACAATCATCATAATAATAATAATAATTAAAAAAAAAAAAAAATCCAATTGAAAGCAGCAGAAAAAAGAAAAGAAAAAATACAAATTATTATAAATTTTCGGCAAAAGTGATGGTGATGATGATGAAAGGAAATTTAATGAAAAACCTTAAACCGACACTGATTCTCTCTCTCTCTCAATAAGTTAAACATAAATTTTATAAACGTGTTGCTGTAGTGTCAATAGATCAACGGGGAAGTGAAAGGACGTGTAATTAATTTAACAATGAAATGATTTACAATTCAAAATGGCGGTGAATAAAATAATTGGGGGAAAAAATAATAATAATAATAATAATAATACGAACCTGGACAATAGAAGTTTTACCCACTCCAGAACCTCCCAGCAAAACGACTTTGACGAAATCCATTTTTTACAGGAATTCATGGACCTGTAATAATAATAATAATAATAATAATTAATCAAAAACAAAACGTACGATTCCTTTTTTTTTTTTTTTTTTTGTAAATTCTTTCCGTTCATACACGCATTTTTAATTAATCGTTTTTACATCCTTCGGGAACCCCCCTAACCCTCTCCCCACTCTCCAACCCACACTCATAATCATCGTAATTGAAAAACTAAACAAATTAAAACTTTAATTTTTTATTTATGAAATTTTCATGTTGTTAATTCACTCGCAAGGCTCTTTCCCGGAAGTGTGTTGTTTTTGTTGTTTCCGGTTTTTTTTTTTTAATTCAATTACAATGAAAACTTTTAAATTTTTAAAATGGATTCCCTAACCTTTCGTTCGCGTAAAAAAAAAAAAAAAAAACCGTTAAAATGTTCATCCGGACGACGACAAACCATGAGAAAACGCCATTTTAAAAAAAAAAAAAACCTTTCGAAAGTCACGCACTAAAAAAATAAAAAATATATATTTACAACCGCAACAAACAAACAAAAGGGAACAAACAGAAAAGGAGGAAAACCTTTGAGGATATTAAATTTTACTGCATTTTCTCTCCCCCCCCTACCTCCCTCAAAAGTTTGTTTCACGTTGACAACATATTTACTTAAACTCTTTAAAAAACGGAAAAAAAATCATCATTATCATTATTTTTTTACAAGTTTTTCCCCCATAAAGCGAAAACATAAGTTGGCAACGCGTTGCCAACCATTAAACTTTAATCATCATCGTACAAAATTTTAATTAAACCCTTTTTACGTTAGTTTAACACCGGAAACAGTGCGCGTTCAGTTATCCTGTATGGAGGAAATTCATGTGACGTCATAAACGTTAACGATAATATTAAAAATTGTTCGTGATGGAGTGTGTTTGTGAGTGTTTGTGAAATGTTTTGTTTGTTTTATAAGTGGCCGAATGAGTAAATTGAAAATTTTTTTACATTTTTTTATATTTTTTTATATTCTTTTATCTTGTAATGAACCTTTTCATAAAAAAAAAAAAATACTTTTGCCTCGCCATAAATGACTCGAATGAACAAAATGATTGGAAACCTTTATTAAACTTTACTAAAGGGGGTAATTTTTTTAAAAAAAAAAAAAAAGTGAAAAATGAAAAATATTTGACCGTGATCGAAAACGAAATCGTTTTAAACGTGTCAACAACAGATTTTAAAAATTTTTTTTTAAAAAAAAAAAAAAAAAAAAAAAAAATTGAGAGTTTATTCACCTGAATTTCAATTTTATGCTTTACTTCATATACGAAAAAAAAAAAAAACTCAAACTCAAACTCAATCCTTAATTCGAATGCCATCTATTGATAAAAAAAAAAAAGTAAAAAACTTATTTTAGGTGTAATGATAAAACAGTTTTACGTTAGTTAATTAATTTTTCGCAAGATGGGAGAAGAATTCGAAAATCCGTTGAAAATAAATTGAAGGGGGAAACGGGGGGGAAATATGGCCATTTTCAAATCGTTCGAAATAGTTTCATTTTAAAACGTTAGAGGGCAGAATTTTTAATACAAATTCAATTTTTCCCAAAAAAAAAAAAAAAAAAAAATTCCCATTTTTTGATCGTTTTCCGCCATTTTTCCTTAAAATTATTTTCCGATAAAATAAAAAAAAAAAAAAAAAAGAAGAAAAAAGAAAAATTCGAAACATCATCGTAAAACTAATTTTCCAAAAAATAATAATAATAATAATAATACAGAAAAGAAAGAAACGACATTTTTTTCTAGACGTTTCCTTTCCTTACAAAAAAAGAAAAATTCGTAACGAACTAAAAAAAAGGAAAGAAATAAAAAAAGGGGGGGGAAAAAAGGTAAAAAAAAAAAAAAAAAAAAGTATAAAAAAAATGCACTTAGAAATAAAGCGACGAGACATAAAGTTAAAAAGTTCAACAAAAAAAAAAAGAAAAAGGGAAAGAAAAAATTTAATGATGATTTTCCCCCTTCGTACAAAATTCAAAGATTTTCCTTTTTTCTTTCACAAAAAGAAAATTTTTTTTTCTTTTCATATTCTTTTTTTAAAAAAGGACAGAAAACCCTCTCTAAAAAATTACGATGAAAAAGTAAAAAAAAATAAAAAATAAAAAAAAAATAAATGCAAATGAAAAGAAAAAATAAAATGGAGTAAAAAAAAAAAAAAAGGAAAAAAAAAGGAAAAAATTCAAAGGTTAAAAATTTTTCTTTTTTTTTTTTTTTTTCTACTTCAACCTTCCATTTTTTAAATTTTTTTTTCTTTTTTTTTCGAGAGAGAGAGAGAGAGAGAGAGAGTGAGACGAAGAAAAAAGAGTAGGAAAAAAAATAATAATAATAATGATAGTGATGATGATGATGACGATGATGATGATGATGAGGCAACGAATTTATTTTTTTTCCTCATTTTTTCCTTTTTTTAACCGGAAATTTTCGTAACGAATAAAAACGGAAACGGTTGTTGTTGTTCTTTCTTCCGTACGGTTTATTTTTTTTTTTTTTAATTGTTTTTATTTTTTTCAAAGGAAGTTATTTTCGTTTCGGCTAACATTTTCTTTTTTTTTTTTTTTTCAAATTAATTTCCAATACGTGATTACACGCACACGCACAGGCACACGCACACGCGTACGCACGCACGCACTTGACTATCTATAATCAATCGATTAGTTAACCATTGGAAAAAGTTGTGACGTCATCATTGTTTAAATTTTCCCTTCACTTCTCAAGTTCATCGTCATCATCATCATCATCTTTCATTTATTTTCTCTATGCGTGTGCGTGTGCGTGTGCCTGTGCGTGTGAATTTTTAATGATGGAATCGGGGGGAAAAAAATTTTTTTCGTTAATTTTTGAATGGGTCACACCCATTCAGTCATTAAATCCATTCTTTCTCTTAATTCCTTTTCGTGACGACCGCCATTTTGTATTAATATAACACGTGATTCCACATATAAAACGATTCGAATCGTCGTTAATCTTTCCCGTTAATTACTTCCCCCCCCCCAAAAAAAAAAAAAAAGAAAATTCGCGTTAATTATTTTTAATTGAGGGGGTGAGGGAAAGGAGAGAGTTGTGGGGGGAACGCATGCGAAAATTGCGTAAAACGTAAAACGTTTTTCCAAAATTAATTTTAACCGATTTAACGACAGAGAGAGAGAGAGAGAGAGGAAAAAACGTCATCGTCTCACCCCGGGGAAATTTTGAAAAATCGAATCACGATTTACGCGGGAAATTTTTTTTTTTTTTTTTGAAAACGTATGCAAATTCTTGTACGAAACCTTCTTTATATTTTTATGACAATAGTTATTATTATTATTATTAACGACCACGATAAAAACAATCAACGCGTCAGACATTTTGTTTTTTTTTTTTTTTTTTTTTTTTTTTTGAAATTCGAAAATTCGAACGCGTTCGAATTTCCAACGGTTTTTTTTTTTTTTCTACGAAGAAGGTAAAAACGGGGGGTACAGAAAGAGAGAGAGAGAGAGAAAAAAAATTTAATTGAAATTGAAACCGATAGAGGGCTCGATTAAAAAACATTCCTTTTTCTCTTTTTCTTTTTTATCTTTGTCTAACCCATTTCACTATTACATTTGACTATCTCTTTTCATCATTAAAACATTTTCCGACAATGGTTCGATATCAGAACGGCGAAGAGAAATACAAAAAAGACAAAAAAAAAAAATTTTTTTTCTTTTCTTTACGCAAGAATTATTATTTCCCCCCCCCCCTTTTCGTATCCGAATTACTTAAAATTATTATTATTATTATTATTATTTTTTATTTTTTTTTTTTTTTCCCCGCGCGGAAAACAGAAGAAAAAAATAAATAAAAGACGATTAAACCCGTATAAATTATCATTATCATCATCATCATCATCACCGTCATCATCATTATTATCGAAAACGAGGTCGTAAAAACAAATTAAAAGGAAAATAAAAAAATAAAACGATAAGCCTAATAACCAAAAAAAAAAAAAAAAAAAAATTTCATAGAGTAAATAAAAAAACCATAGAGAAAATAAATAAGAAACTTACTTCAATCTAATATTATATTCCTACTTTTGTATTTACAACAACAACAGCAGCAGAAGCAGCGGATTTTTTTGTATCCGGAAAATTTTGTTTCACTTTTACCTAAAAAAAAGAAAAAAAACATTTTTTTAATTAAAATCCTTACCAGTGGAAAATCATTTTAGAATTTTCTTTTTTTCCCGTTTTTTTCGTCAATAATCGAAAGCAATAAAATATCGATTTTCGAATAACACACTTTTTTACAACAACAGAATCCCCCCCCCCAAAATAAAAAAAAAAAAAACTTTTAATTTTTTTTCTATTTTTGTTTTCTGAAAATAAAAAATTTTTAACCGAATAATTATTATTATTATTATTATCATTATTATTATTTTTTATCCTTTTTGTTTTTTTTTCTTTTAATGACGTTAATTGAACGTTTTAGAAAATTATTAAACGAAAAAAGGAAAAACCGCAAAAACCAAATGTTGGTAGTTTATATTTTATCGGTTTAGAAAATTACGAAAAAAAAAAAAAATGGCGGATAAAATACCGTTACGAAACCCCCCCCCGCCCACATCACGTTTATAAACAAATAATTTTTTACTTAAATTTTTTGGGTTATTACACCGCGTCAAATTTTTAGAAAATGGAGCGAACTCACCCATTTT
>NW_002987878.1:1326973-1327403 GCF_000006295.1 Pediculus humanus corporis | reverse complement strand
CAAAAAATTTAAGTAAAAATTGTAGAGTAGAATGCCGCGAAAGTCTAAATAATATAAATAATTTTTTTTTTTTTTAATAAATAAACAAAATTTTAACCGCCATTTTCTTATTATTATCATTATTAATCACAATCGTTAACGATAAAATATACGCGTCGTGCACACGCACACACGCACACACACGTACACACGTTTACGATATTAAAAAAACGATATAAAAAAATGTAATAATAATAATAATAATAATTTTCTAATGACACGACGATTTCATATTTATATTTTACGTGAGAGTTTTGAATTTAAGTTTATAGTTTTTCCTTTTACGAATTCGATTTAGAGAAAATAATAATAATAATAATAATAATAGTTGTATGAGTTTATTCGTGATTGATAACATTATCAGTAAATAACGACAAACGAAATCAATCAA
>NW_002987878.1:1322518-1326422 GCF_000006295.1 Pediculus humanus corporis | reverse complement strand
TTTTTTTTAAAGAAATTTAAAAAAAAAAAAAAAAAAAATAATAATAATAATAATAATAATATTAAAAATAAGTTTCATAACTTATTAAAAACTTTTTTTCTTTTTGTTTTTTTTTAAAAATAATTTATTACGTTTCCGTTAAATTTATTAACAACCTAAATAAATAAATAAATTAATAAATTAAAATTTAATTTATTTTATTAACCTTAATAATAATTAAATAAAACGTTAAAAAAAAATTATTTATTTATTTATTTATTTATACGAATTCCGATAATTAAATTTTTTCCGCCATTTTTTCCTTTTTTTTTTTTTTTTTTATTCGTAACGGAAAATTCCTCCCTTCCCCCCACCGAACCAAAAAAAAAAAAAAAAAAAACATTTTTTTTCCTTCCTCGATTTAACTCCATCGATTTCGTTTAACTAACGACATTAAATAATAAAAAATTTATCCCGGGAAAAACTTTCGAAATCATCTTCCTGGAAAAATAATCTTTTTTTTTTGAGGGGGGCGAAGTTCCCAACGTAACATCTGCACACCAAAAAAAAAAAAAAAAGATGGAAAAATCACACATGTTTAATAAATTACGAAAAGGAAAAAAAACAAACAAACGAATACGGGGGAGAGGGGGGGGATTTTGAAATTTTGACGTGGGAGTAGTACAATACTAAAAATTCCATAATGTTTAAAACGACAATTCATTGAACGAAGAATAGGTTCGTCTCTTTATCACATACCTTGCAGCTTTTATCACCGCGCTATTTGAAATAATTCCACACATTCATTATTCCTTTCACGACCCCCACCCCCCCCACAACCCCCACCTCGTGATTTATTACGGAAAATGACAAAACGTTCGACGTTCGTAGCAACGTTTCATACATTCTTTCGTTTTGTAACGACAAATAAAAATGTCGACAGGTGGTATATATATTTTAACTCCTGGAGAATAACAATAACAACAACAACAAAATGACTTTTTTCTCCAGATTTCAACCAAACCCAGATTTCCAAAAACTACAAACGACCAAAGAATATTAAAAAAAATGTACAAAAATGGCGGAGTCAATCTATTTACACGTTTAAAAAATTCGCGTTTATTTGTTTTTTTATTTTTTTAATCAATCTACTCGTTAATCGATAATTTTTATGACGTCACTTAATAATAATTATTATTATTGAAAAAGACAAAAAAAAGAATTATTATTATTATTATTATTATTAATTTTTTCACTTAAATCGATAAATAACGAACGAAAGAACGAACGAAAGAGCGAACGAACCGATTTTTAACTTTGAATTTTTTTTCCTTTTTTTTTTTAAATATTAAATTATTATTATTATTATTATCATTATTATTATCATCATCATCATCGGTTCTGTATAAATTTTAAGAAGATTTAAAATTATTAAATTGGGGTAGGGGATCAATTTTTTTTGCCTCTTTCCCCCCCCCCCCATTTTTTTATTTGGTTTTAAAAGCTTGGAAAGAAATTATAAAAAAGGAAAAGAAGAAAATTTTTTTTTTTCGTTTTTCCAGAATTTTCCCTTCACCCCCCCTCCCTCACTCCTCCCCCCCGTTCAAACTCCGCGATATGTATTTTCCACGATGGGGGGAAAATTTTTTTTTTTTTTTAAACTACACGCGTGATAGTAATAATAATAATTTTTTTTTTGTTTTATTTATTTTCCCGCGCTTTTTCTTTTAGTTTAAATAGCAAAAAAAACGCAAAAAAAACCCAAAAAAAAAGGGGAAAAAAAAAAAAAATTTTATTTCTCACGTAAAATTTTCAATTTTTGTTCAGAAACTTTTCCCTTTTTGTTATTCCCGGTAAGAAATAAAAAAAAGGAAAAAAAAAAAAAAAAAAGGAAAAGGAAAATTTAATATTTTCTTATTTTATTTTTCACTTTTCCTCCCTCTCACTCAAAATTTTATATTTTCATTATTTTTATATTGATATATATATATATATATATTTTTATTACAAAACGTACTTTTACGTGAGAAAATTTTTATTTATTTTTTTTTTAAATTTTCCACATTTTTATACCCGATTTCTTTTTTTTTCCTTTTTTTCCATTTTTCCATTTTTCTTAAAATAAATAAAATTTTTTCCATGGTCGATTTTTTGCTTATGAAAACTCACGATATACTCGTCGTTTAAGCATAAATAATTAAATTTAACATTTTTTTACAGTTTTTTTTTAAAAACTTTTTCCCGCCATTTATTTATTAATAAATAATTATTAATAAAAAAAAAAAACGAGAGAGAAAATATAACGGATTTTATTAACGTATTAAACGAACCGTTATTATTATAACAAAAACCACGCCATGATTAATTGTTTAAAAAAATGATTAATTGAGATTTTATTTATTTATTTATTTAAAAAACGTTAACGGTTAATAAAAACATAATTAATTAATTAAATTAAATAAAATAAATTAAGAAAAATGGAAAAATTATTTAAAAAAAAAAAAAAACCAACGTTATTAACTTTCGGTTTATGTTAACTAATTAATTACCTGGTATTATTATTATTATTATTATTATTATTATTATTATTAAGTTATGTACATAACTTATGTAAATAATTTTCATCGACACACACACACGAATACAAAATATTTAAACAAAACAGAAAAAAGAAAAAAAATTTCAGACATGTTTTAAACAAAAGGAAACGTTTAACTCATTGTTACAAATAAAACCGCAACCACTACCTTCACGTTGCTACCTCGTTATGGCATAAAAAAATTCCGTTGCCATGACGACGATACTCGTTTTCTTTTTCTACAAAAACGCAACGTTGTCAAATTTCCCCCTCTCTTCCCTTTTCTCTCTCTCTCACGGCTCCGCGTTTCTTTTTGTCACCGCCGCCCGTCGCCCGTCGCCACCGTGCATTTTAACGTTTTTTTTTTTTTTTTTAATTTAAAATTTTTTTTTTGGAAAATTATTAATTAATGAGTTTAATTTTCCCCTCCCTTACGAAACCCACCTCCCCGCTCCCTCTACTCCCCCCGAGAGAGAGAGAAAAAAAAGAGTTAATTACTTATTGTTAAGATTATAAAAATAAATATGTCATAGAGTAAATAAACAAAACAATAACAATACGATCGTCATCAATGGTTGTAATTATTTAAAGCGTGGGTTTGCTTTTTTCGCGGGGGGAGGGGGGTGGAGGGCGTGTGCGTAAATAAAGAAAATTTTTATTTTTCTCACACAGAAATTCTTTTTTTTTTTTCTTTTTCTCACATTAATCGTGAAAAAGAATATCCGTGGTTCACGCACACACACACACATTCATATCCATATTTTATATTTTTACTATATAATTTTTTGTTGTTGTCGGATTTCTCCTTTAATTTATAACGGTTGTCTTTCCTTTTATTTAACAAAAAAGAAAAACTTTTCACTTGGCAAACAAACAGAAAAAAAAAAAAAAAACATTCATGAAAACGTTGAAATTTTCCTTTTTTTTTTTTTTGTTTTTAATCTCATCTTTTTTCCTTTTTTTTATAAATTTCATGAGAATTTTCTTTTCTATTTTCTTCTATCTCTTTCTCTTTCTCTCTTTTTTGCAAAATGTAACATTTGTCTATTTTAACTTCTTTTAATTTTATTTTTTTTAAACTTTAAACTTTCAACTTTTTTTTTTTTTTTTCATTTTTTCTCTCCCTCTCTAATTTTCTTTTTTTTTAATTTAAAGTTTTTCCAACATTTTTTTTTTTTAAATGAAAATATATAACTTCATTTTCCCCCCGTTCAAAATATAGAAAAAAAAAAAAAAAAAAATTCGAATAGAGATGAAAAACAAAAAAAAAGAAAATTTCTCAATGAAATTAAAATAAATAAACGTTTTCATCAATCATGTTTTTTTTTTTTTTTTTTTTTTTTTCAA
>NW_002987878.1:1301202-1322498 GCF_000006295.1 Pediculus humanus corporis | reverse complement strand
TCCTTCTGTATCGTTCTGATTTATTTACTCCCTCTTGTAATATATATATATATATTTAATTTAGAGAATTTCAAGGCTTGTTTATTTTTCCTTTAAACATTATTGTCATAACATTCGATTCTGCAACAAAAATAAATAAATAAATAAATAAATAATAATAATAATGGTGTAAGTTAATTGAGGTATCCGTGCCGTCGGAAGAACACACCAGACAGCCAAAGAAGAAGCAGACAAAAGGCTGAAATATAGAAATTTGGAAATTGAAATAGCCAGGATGTGGGGAACGGAAACGGAAACGATTCCGGTGATCGTGGGAGCAGAACTGGGAGCCATGCCACCACATTAAATAAAAGAAAATTTAAAAGAAGAGGAAACCATCCAGGAAATCGCACTATGTGGGACGGCTCACATTCTTCGAAAGGAACAGCAGCAGGACTATGGAATCGAGTAAAAACCTGGAATAAATGCTTAAAAATTTCTCCGACAAATAAAAATCTTGTCTTGTTTAAAAGTGTCAAATAGTAATAATAATAATAATAAAATTAAACATACAAAAAAAATTTTCCTATTAAAAAAAAAAAAAATTCTAAATTCTTTTCATCAAATAAAAAAAGTTAAGAAATCACCACATTTATCACTCAATAAAATTTTTATAGGAGGGGGAAGAAGTGGGAAGGAGGGGAAGGAGGAAAAATAGAAAACTTTGACAGAAAAAGAAAAAAGTTTGAATTTTTTCTATAATAAAATTTTTTTCTACTGACACGTTTTTTAGTTTAGAAGTTTATGATTTTCTTTTTTTTTAATTACACACACGCACACGCACACACATTCCAACTAATTTGTTTTTATATATAAAATTACATTATGTTCATTATCATTATTATTATTTCCTCCCCTCACCCCCGTAATAATAATTATAATAATGATAATAATAAACTAAAAAATTACATTTATATGATGTAATGATTTTGTTTGTGTTTTTTTCAAGATATAGAAAAAAAAAATTATTTTTAATACCAAACAATAATAATAATAATAATAATAAAACGTTTTTTTTCTTTCATCACTTTCTTCCGTTAGGTTTAAACAAAAATCATGAAGCAGACGACATTAAATAATAAAATTTATAAAAATTATGAAATATATTACGGAGTAATAATAATTTTTTTTTACGTAATTGAATCTTGAAAGGATGAAAAGTCATAAACTTTTCATTTTTTTTTTTTTTTGTAATCTATTTTCTTTAAAAACTAACTGGTTTCCTTTTTTCCTTCCTTTTTTCCTTTTTCCTTTTTTTTTTTATTACTCTAATAAAAAAAAAAAAAAAAAAAAAAAAAAAAGGCAACAAAGGTTTTACTTATAAATAACAACAACATCAACATCAACCTTACAATGTCGTCGTCGTCGTCATTCATTCACACCATTCTGATAATTTTTAATGACACAAAAAAGTGAAGTGGGAAAAATAACAATAATAATAATAATAATAATGATAATAATAATGACAATAGTAATAATAATAATAATAGTAATAATGATGATGATGATGATGATGATGATATTTATATAAAAATTTTTTAGATTTTTTCGTTTTTTTAATAATAAAAAAAAAAAAAAAACTAACTATTATCGTGTGTGTGTGTGTTCGTGTATGTGCGTGCGTGCGTGTGTGTGTACGTGTAAGCGTTTATACATTAACCCGATTATTATTATTATTATTATTATTATTGTATAACAAAATGATGTTTGAATTTAATTTAGTAAATGATATTACATTTTTTTGTTTTTTTTTTTGTAACAAGAACAAATATGTCAAATCAAACATCCCTGCGCAACATTACCCCCGCCCCCTACCCCTCCCCCCCCCCGAAAAAAAGAAATTCGTGTAACGTTTAAAAATTTAAAAACGAAAGCAATATTAATAATCATTAACGTCAATTTTTTTTATTATTATTAAATAATTTTTCTTTTTTGTTTTTTTGTGTTGCACGAGGATGTTATTTCCCATAAAAAACAACAACAACCAAAACAAACAACAAACAATAAACAAACAATAAACAAAAACATTCATCATTACGTTTGTTCATCGGATTTGTTTTATTTTTTTCCAATTAAATTTTTTTTTTTTATCTGAAAATTCGAATTGAATTATTATTATTATTATCATCTTTTTAACAAGCGACAAAATAATAATAATAATAATAATAATAATAATAATAATAATAATAATAATAATAATAATAATAAACGAATGTTTTTGTTTAAATGGGGGGAGAAAAAAAAAAACAAAAGAGAAAAAAATTTTTTAAAAAATAATCAATGAAAAATAATTTTAAAAAAATTTTCCGTCATAGAGTAAATAAACCGATTTTTTTTTTTTTGATTAAATAAATAAATAATAATAATAATACGTTTAAGACGAACGTACCTGAACGTTTTTTGTGCAACGGAGGCTAGAGTCTTCTATCCAGATTCGGTATCGATGATACGCAAGCGAATCCCAAACGAAGCATCACGAGACTGGAGTATATGGAACGGGAATGCTGGAATAAGCGTTCCTTATTCTCTTCTCTTCTTTCTCTCTCTCTCTCTCTCTCTATCGTCACTACAGTCACTGCCGCCGCCGCCGCCACCACCACCACCGCCTCCACCCCCCCAATTCGTCTACATTTTGCTTCGTCCGGCGCCCCAGCGAGCCCGGCTCACCAGCTCAGACCCCAGTCTGTGTGTGTGTGTGTTTCTCCCGCAAAGAATTTTTAGCGGGGAAATGAATAAAAAAAAAAAAAAAAAAAACAAAAATTCTTTTTTCCTTCTGCTTCGATTTCAATGCCGGGGGGCGGGGGTGGGTGGATGGGTGGAGGATGAAGAGGAGGGAGGGGCGTGAATTTTATTTTTAAATTTCCACGTGATGATGTTTGGACACGATCAAAAAATTTATTTAAATGGCGTCCATTTATAAGATTTTCGTGATAATTCATATCAGTCTTATCAATCGTAACGTTATCATTTTTAACGTGTCATTAACTAATTATTATTATTATTATGATTTAAAATTATGAATCCTAAAAAAAAAAAAAGAAAAATTTTCTTTAAATTTTTTTTATTCATCATCATCATCATCATCATTACAAAATTGTTTTTTTTTTTTTTATATCAAAAATGAGAAAAAAAAGAGAAAGACAGAGAGAGAAAGAGAGAGAGAGAGAGAGAGAGAGAGAGAGAGAGAGAGAGAGAGAGAGAGAAAAGGAAAAATTCACAAAGTTTTTCACTTGAATTTAGGTCAAAAAAAAAATGAGAAAAAAAAAAGAGAAAATTCTTGTGAAAAAAATCATATGGACTGACAAACCTTTTTCCTTTTTTCATCTTCTCTTTCCCTCTCTCCCTTTCTCTCTCTTTATTTTATCATCTTTCTTTTAACGAAGAAACAAATCAATTTTAAAAAAAATTTTCTTTTTCTTCTTTAATGTTTTCATTGATACAAACGACGATGAAAATTTTCTCAATTTACTACGAATCACAAAATTTTCTTTTTTCTTTTTTTTTGTTATATAAACTTTTCCCTTTTTGACATTCTACATGTGATTTATTTCTAAGGAATCAGGTTTACGTAAATTTGGTTATTTAAACTTTACTTGTGAAAACATTTTTCAAATTCGTTTCAATCCTTTCGACATTTAACATTTCAATCATTTTATAAACGTCGCTGGAAAATTCTTCTTCTTCTTTTTCACGTTTTCCTATTATTATTATTATTTCATTAATTAAATTAATTAATATCGGCGTGAAATCGATTAAAGTTTTCTCTCTCAAATCGTAATCTTTTATTTCCCTTAGGAAAAAAATCATTTTTTTAAATATGTCCACGTGAGATTTCCCACATTTTCCCATTAAATCCCTCGATGTAAAATTAACAAAATTTCTTATGCAGTGAGAATAATAATAATAACAACGATAATACGGGGGGGTAGTAGATTTTTTTTCTTCGTTAATTTTCATTGTTAAAAAAAATAAAGCACACGTCATTATCGTAAGTATCGATTCATTGATTTCCTCATCGTTTTGTTTATCACACGAATTTTCCGTTAAAATCAAATGTAAACAATCGTATAAACGACTCCATTGTTTTGACGTGAAATATGGAAGTACCTGAAAGAAAATTTTCTTTTATTAAATTTTCCTTTCCTTTTCTAAAAACCTTATCACGTTGTTGTTGTTGTTGAAACGGTGATGAAATACAAACCGATACGAGAGAGTAAGCTATTGAACTTTTCATCAATTTATCATCTCTTCCACGTGGGATTCCAAATTTTCCATTTAACAAATTAAATGCAACCTTTATATTTTCACACGTGTTTGTCAAAATGGTAAATAACGATTCGTACGATGTTAAAATCTTTGGCCAAACTTTATTTATCCTTATGTGTACATCACAGAATGCTGATTGTGTCAATTCTGAATAATTTGATATTTCATTCGACAGCCATTTCATATTTGACTCTGTTAAAAAAAAATAACAAAAAAAAAAAATTACTTCCTTACTCGATAAATAAAAATCCTCATGTGGATTCACTTACCATGAAAAGAGGGATCTTGGGTAAAAGTATGTGATGATAAATAATCATTAATGATTTCATTCGATAAATTACAAATAAATTCTTTCAATTCCATTTTATCGTTAAAAAAATTCTCATTGTCACAACATAGATATTCGTATGTTTGAACCATGTAAACAAAAACATAATAAATATAATCATCCTTGCATTCCCACCAATGTGGAATTAAAATTTTTAACAATTTAAAATAAAAGAAAACTTTATCGAAATCATTTTTAATTAAATTCAAATTGTTCATTACAAATATTTCATCTGTGAATTTTTTACTCAGCGTATCGCAATCCAAACAAATTTTAAACAATTTTAAAAACATTTCTCTTTCACTTTCAGAATAATTGTCTATGTTTGTCATAACATCCATGAGTTGTTTTTCAATTATTGTCAAATCTCCTTCACTCCCAACTATGGATATCAATTTAAAATTATTAATAAAATCCAAAATGTTACCCTGATATTTATTCGTCAGGTTTGGTAATAAAAAAAAATTTTTAAATGCTTTTTCCCTCGATAACAAACAAGTACATGCGAAATCATATGAATTTGTTTTATCATCTCCAAATTTTTTCACAGTTTTTTCATAATAAATTTTAAGTTCATCATGATTATTACAATTATTTTCAAATAAATTTCCCAATGATTCTTCTTCTTCTTCTACGAAAACTCTTTTCAACCATTTCCAATAATTTTCCTCGTGTTCGTATTTTAACAATTTCATTATGAAAATTATCATTTTATTTAAATCATTATTATTATTATTTTTGACCGCATTCATACTTGATACAAATTTAAGAGATTCATTAATTAAATAATTTATATCATTATCATCTGCTAAATCCAAATGATTTGAAACAAATTCAAAAATTTCATCATCGTTTAAAATTAAAATTTCGCTTTTACTCGATTGAATCTCCGATGAATTCTCATTAATTTTTCTATAAATAATTTCTTTGAAATAAGATTTAGATCCTTGTTTTATATTTTTCATTAGATGACATATTTCATATTCATTTAATTTTTCCTTTTCGCTTTTAGGTTTTATTTTAAATCGAAGGAAAGAATTCAAACAACTTTGACTCACATTTTTGACTTCTTCGCATATGAGATAAACAGTTTCTCCTATAACTCTTTGAGCAGAATCATATTTGAAATTAATTTCAGACATAGATGAAAACATTTCCGATTCAATCATTTCCATTAATTTACTGACATGTTGAAAAGCTACATTCAAACAGTTTTCAGATGGTTTTAATATTGATAAATTATTAATCGATTGTAAACTAATGGCGACATCGAATAATGGCTTTTTATCATACTTGGTGTCGATTGAATTATATGTTCTTATCATGAACAAAAGTGCAAATAATAACTCTGACAGAGTCTTTGCTTTTACCATCAAATCACAATCTTGGTTTAAAAAATTATTTTTATATAAATTTATTATATTTTCACACAAGTCTTGAAAACATATGCAAACTTTTAATGTGTTATTATCCGAGTCAAATTTATTATACATGTAATGACTTTTAACAAAGAGAGATCTCCATAATTTGATTAATGTTTCATAGTATTCAATTTTAAATTGAATTATAACATCATTTTTTAAAATAACGGATAAAATTTGTGAAGTTATATCCATGTGACAATATTCGAATATGGTGCATAAATACTTATCTAAATTTAAATAAAAAATTGCATTGACGACTTCGTAAATGTTTAATGGTGGATTAATGCAAATGAATAATCCAATATTATCGTCACGTTTTAAATTTTCTAATAAATTTAAATCCGAATTTATTATCATAAAATAAACCATTTGTAATTTACTAACATCATCATCCTTATTATTATTATCATCACAATTTTTTTTTAATAAAAATATTTTTTTCAATTCGTTTATTGCTGTACTCGTTGGATCTAAAATCATAACCAAAAATTAAATTAATTAATTAATTAATTAAAAGCAAAATAAAAAAATTAAATAAATTTAAAATGAATTTTTATTGATACACTAAATAAATATTGCACAAAAATTAAAAAAAAAAAAAAAAAAACTTGCTTAAATCTTTAAAAATATCACGTTTTTGTAAACTTAATAGTGTTCCTTGTAAAACTGATAAATTATGATCGAATTCCATTTTTAAACATCACTCAACGAAGACTAATGAAAAATTTTTTTCCTCCTTTTCTTACTAGCGTCCTACGTTCTCAAACTCCCGCCATATTTGAATTTTTCAAATGATTGCAACGTTCGCGAATTCGGTTGGTAGCCATTTTTTTTTTTTTTTTTTTTTTACTCTTTGTAAACACAAGTAGTTTTCTATCTAATTATGTACGTTTATTTAACTTTCTCTTTTTTTATGAATAAAATTTCAATTCATTTTATATTTAGTCGATGACAAAATGGAAATCGTGACGTGTAAAGCACCTGTTAATATAGCCGCTATTAAATACTGTAAATATTTATTTATTTATTTATTTATTTTATTCTTTTTACATTTGGGATTAAAATCTCATCTTTATTATTATTATTATTTTAATTCGCAGGGGGTAAAAGAGATGAAACTTTAATATTACCATTAAACGATTCAATAAGCGTTACCATTAATACTAATTTTGTAAGTAAATTACATATTAATAATAATAATTAGTAAAAAATTCAACTTTTTCTCATTTTAAACTTTTTTTTTTTTTTTAGATGAGAGCTAAAACTACAATTGCAGCAAGTCCACATTTTAAAAATGATAGAATTTGGTTAAATGGCAGGTAAATAAAAATTTTGTAATTTGGCTCCTTGTCCTTGTCGATGTTTTTAAACAATTAACAAAAGTTAGATTTATAAAAACCTCTGCATATTGCAGCCATGTCAAAATTCAAGGATTATTATTATTATTATGTAAATCATATCGATTATGTTCAATTCAAATTTAAAATAATTTCTTTCGCAATTCAAACAATGAAAAATATCGACAAATGAATAAATTTTTTCATTTCCCTTTTTTTTTTTTTAGAGAAGAAGATTTTACAAATCCAAGACTCATGGCATGTGTCAATGAAAGTAAGTATCGACAACATTCGAATATCAAATCGATGCAAGGTAATGCAATAATAATGTCATGACTTTTTGTTTGCGTAGTCAGAGAGAAAGCTGGTAAAAGTCAAGATGAAAAAAAGAAAAAAATAGCAAATTGGAAAATTCACATAGCGTCGGAAAACAATTTTCCAACGGCTGCAGGTTTGGCATCGTCAGCAGCGGGTTACGCATGTCTCGTATACGCACTATCGCGATTGATGGGAATCGACGGGGATTTGTCTTCGATAGCGCGTAAGGGATCGGGAAGCGCTTGTCGGAGCATGCACGGAGGTTTCGTCATGTGGAAAATGGGAAAAGAAAAAGACGGTTCGGATTCCGTCGCGGAACAAATCGCACCGTCATCACACTGGAAAGAAATGAGAATGTTGATATTGATTGTTAACGGTTGTAAAAAAACAATCGGAAGTTCCGCCGGCATGGAGAGAAGCGTGAAAACGAGCGATTTTTTAAAAAATTTTCAACTCGATCAAAGAGTGTCCGCGTTGAGAAAAGCCATTTTAAATAAGGATTTCGTCACTTTCGCCGAAATAACGATGAAAGATAGCAATCGTTTACATTCCATATGTTTGGACACGTATCCTCCGATACAATATTTAAACGACACGTCGCACTACATAATACAACTCGTCCATTTTCTCAACGATCATTTTGGTAAACCCAAAGTCGCATATTCCTATGACGCGGGTCCAAACGCGTGCCTTTTTCTCCTCGAAGAAAACGTTTCACTCGTTTTATCTCTCGTCAATCATTATTTACCGCCTTTACTCGCGGAGACAAACACCGTAGAATCTTCTTATTTCAAAGGATACAAAGTCGAAGGAGGATTGGAACGTTCTCCACCTCCCCCTGATGTACTCAAAGCTATACCATTGACTCCTTTGGCACCCGGTGCTCTCAAAGGTATCATTTACGTCGACGTCGGCGATGGTCCGCAAATCCTGGGAAAAGAAGAACATCTTCTCGACGATAACGGTTTACCCATTACTTCTTGATTATTATTATTATTATTATTATTTTATCTTGTTGTTCGTGCCTTAATCGCCGACATTTTTCATAATCCATCGATCGATCGATTGATGACGTAGAAATTAAATATTTATTGGAAAATTTTTAAAACTTATAATTATTATTATTGTCACTATTGTTAAATATATATCAATTTTTTTCTCTTAATTAAATTAAATTAATTATTAATTATTTAATTAACACATTTAATTTAAAAGACGAGAAGAAGAAGAAGAAAAAAAAAAAAAAGACTCGAAAGGAAATTTATATGAAAAAGAAAAACAAACCAAAAAGAAAAATAAAAAAAAATAAATTTTTTTACCTACTTTGACTTGCGACTAATTTATTATTATCATCTTCATCGTTATCAGCATAATAATAATAATAATAATTATTATTTAAATTATATGTTAAACAATCAAATATTTATATATGTACTTTCACCCTTTTAAATAAATCGGAGAGAAAAAAAAATTAATAATAATAATAATAACTGATTCACTTGTTTGCCATGTTTTTCATTTAAAATGGACAAAAAAAAAAAAAAAAAAATTTTATTTATTACACTAATATTATTATTATTTCGCTTTGGCAGCATCACCAGAAACTGAAACGAAAAAAACAAAAAAAAAAAATTAATTTAATTTCGAATATCGATAAAAGTAAGTAACACAGTTAATGAATTCAAATTTCAGGTTTTCTTTCGGTATGAACCTAAAAAAAAAGGTACACACTCCATTGCATTGCTATACACTATATTAATAAATCAGTTGTCAAACTAATCGATTATATCGATATAATGTAATCGAGTATTTGTTAGTTTTTTCAAACTGTGACTAAAATCTATTATTATTATTATTACTATTGTTCTTATGTTAAGCATATGAGATTTTTTAATATCATTATTATTTTGGTAACACTAAACATTAGTAAATCACTATTAGGTACTAAAAAACATTCATGGTATCAAAAACCTGTTTCGATTACTTACACATCCATGTCGATATTATTATTATTATTTTTGATCTGGAAAAATATCGTTAGAGTTTAGAAATCGACAAAAGATAAATTGATTTTTTTTTTTTTTTTTTCCACTTCGAATCAAACATTTGTTCAATAAGAAAATTCTAGAAGGTTCTACGTATTACGTCACTTGTAAAAGGAAATAAATATTAAAATTATACACACCGACTGGTTTACCATCTTTCCATTGTGTAAATTTTATATGGGATTCTTCTCTTTTAGCAGCATCAGCTCTTTTTTCAGGTTTCAAAGCTCTTCGAAGCATTCTTGCTGCTATGTTTGAATATTGAACGTAGCTGTAACGTTTTTATTTTTTTTTTTTTTTAATTAAACGATCACACGTTCGCGTAACAAATATGAACGTTTATCAATTTATAATAATTATTATTATTATCACCGTTGAAATATTTTTAAAAAAAAAAAAAAACTTACTTTAATCCAACCATTCGAAATCCGCTCATTTTCTCTTTTATTTTATTTTATTTTAATTAAAATTTATCTTCTTTAATTATTTGTGAAAAGCAGACGATTCTAATAATTATGAGTAAAAAAAAGTGTCGGTAGTGAAGTTTAAACGTGGAACGAGAACGATTCAATTTGTTTGTTTATCGAACACCGTTTTAAACATGGCGGCGTCCCGCTTTTTTTACCCAACACTTTTTTTTCGTTTAAAAAATAATAAAAGTTTTTTTTTTTTTTAAAATTAAGTTAATTATTATAACGAAAAGAGAAATTTAAAGATGTCGAGATGTGATCGATGTAACAAAAATGGCGGGAAAAATATAAAATAAAATCAAATTAAAATGATTGATGGAGAATTGATGACCGGAAATATTACGTGGAAAATCCGACATTTTGTTTTTTTTTTTACTCCGACATGTTTATTTTGCTGTCGTGTCAATTACGTTAACTTTATCATTAGGTTTCGGGATTATTATTATGTATTATCCATTATGGTTTTCAAAAAGGGTACAAGTTTCATCAGGTACACCTTAGTAAATAGGTACATTTTGAATGATGAAAGGAGGAGGATGAGGAACGTCCAGGATGGATTGAAGGACTTTAATTTGTGGCAGGAAACGATTAAAAACCTTAAATTGTTTTGAGACATGTTAAGGATTAATAACGGAAATGGATGTGATAAACACAGAGACCGGAAACGGAAGGAAACAGAAATGTAATGACGTCATCAATACGAAAAAATTTACGGAAAAGAAAAACCGTTAAATCCACTTTTTCCACTAGTTTTTGACGCAATTAAAAAAATTTTAAAAAATTACGTAACTTATTTGTTATTTTCATCAAATCAACAGCAACAACAGCGACAGCAACAACAGCGACAAAAGGTAAACAAAGTAAATCACTTTTTAAAAAAAAAAAAAATTAAAATAAACAGAAAAACCGTCAAAATAAAATAAAGAAAAAATTTTTGATTTACGTCTCTTATTTATTTTCGTTTATTGTCGTCGTCGTCGTAGTGGAGGCTAAAAGAAAAGATGGAAAAGGAGACGAGAACAAAAACAAAAAGAAGATGATGAAGACATAATAAATACACGATTATATGAGACAATGATAGGTGATAAAAGACAAGCCAAAAAAAAAAGAAGAAAAAATTTAATTAATCTTTAAAATGAAAACGAACAAAAAGAAAAAAGAAAATTTACACACACACACACGCGGTAAAGGTAATCGTAAATCAAAAAATAAAATTTTCTGACGTTTTCAATGCCGATTTTAATTTTTCTTTTGACCTTGACCTTAATATGTACCATTGTTTGTTAGACAAACGCATAACCTTTTCTCTTTTTCAAAAAAAAATTTTCGACAGAAAAAAAAAAATTACATCATTTTTCAACAACTCATGACGATTTCACTCAGGATCATCATCATCAAAACGATACAAAATAATAATAATAATAATAACAAAAATTTTCCGAACGAGAAAATCGATCAAAAGTAAAATTTCGATCAGGGAAATCGATCGGGGAAAAAAATTTTCCCTGTGAAAACGAACAAGACCGTTGACGACGACCGTTAAAAAAATTCAAATAAATCGAACGTACCGCGATGACGTCATAAATTTTCATTAAATTTCCTCGCGAGAAAAACAAAAAAATTACTTTTCCAATTTCCCGTAAATTTTTTTTCTACTGTCAACCGTACCGTAAGCTAAACATAATATTCTCATTATTACTTTTTTTGCGATCGGAAAATAAATATTTGCTTTAACGTAAGTTAAACGTGAGCGACGTTTAAATAAATTTTAATTTAATGTAAGGTTCGTACCTGTTGTCGCGTTACGCAATCGAATAACAAAAAAAAAAAAAAAGAAAAATTATTATTAGCCAAACCGTCAGTAATTGGCAAACGGTTGTGTGGCTAAAATTATTATTTTTTTTTTTTCTTCTTTTCTTTTCTTTTCTATTTTTTTCTATCGATTAACGACATAAAACCGGAAACGCGAAACCTACAGAAAATAAAATTTAGTTTTACGTAAAAAAAATATCGGGCTGTTGCTGTTGCTGTCGTTTGTTTGTTTTTGGTTCGATTTAATAAACGTGCGATGAAAATGAATTTTTCGAAATGTAGACTTAAAACTTTTAAATAACAAAAACAAACAAGAACAAACGAAAAAAGTTATCGAGTGCCAATGATTTAAAAAACTAATAATAATAATACTAATAATAATATTCGAACAAAAAAAAAAAAACGGAAAAACAAAATCTGCCGTCGCCATTTTATAAAAAAATATACATATAAATATCAATTTATAATAATAATAATTATTATTATTATTAATATTATTATTTTATGCGTGAGTGTTTTTTTTTTTTGTTTTTGTTTTTTTTTTTTCTAAGTTAAACCTAAATCCGCATTAATCCGCGTTAATCCGCTTTAATCCCGGGTTAATCTCTATTTTTTTTTTTTTTTTTGTTATCATTACCAATAAATTCTCTAATGACCGTGATTTTACGTTAATTCATTCATTCATTCATTCACTAATAATTTTTTGTTTTTCGTTGCGAAAATAAATTTTTACATTTTTATTATTATCATCATCATCATCGATCATCATCACTATTATTATTATTATTGTTTTATTCCTGTGATTATTATTATTATTATTATTAAGAGAAATTTAGGGGATTGATAAATTTATTAATAAGTTATCGATTCGGCAATTGAAAATGCGCGCATCGCAAAGGAAAACAAAAATTTTTATCATTATTATTATTATATTTTTTCCCCTTTTCTGCCCTGTTTGTTCCAGTGAAAAAACGAAATTAAAAAAAAAATATAACGATGATGATGATGATATTGTTTAACAAAAAAATTGACTTAAATCGGTTTTTTTCCCCTCCCGGTGAATTTTTAAACATTTTCAATTTTCCGACGGAAATGGTTTTTTTTTCTACATTTAGGGAAAACAGGAAACGCGGTTCGAAATTATTTCGATATGAGAAAATGGTGAGGAGGTGGAGGAAAGAGGGGGAGGAATGAGGGGGAGGGAAAAGAGAAAAAAAACATTTGAGAGCAATGATGATGAATTAAACGAAAAAAAAAAAAAAACTCGCGAAACACTATTTCATTCTACTGACACGTTAATTTAAATTTATTATTATTATTATTATCATTACTATTATTATTATTATTATTATTATTAAATAAATCATGTTCGATCCCGATCGCGTAACGAACAAAAAGAGAAAAAAAAAAAAAAAAGCAAAATTCCTTTTTTTTTCCTCAATCGTCAATTTTATCCTCGTTTATTTTATTATTACCATCATCATTATTATCATTATCATTATTATTATTATTATTTGTTTTTCGTTTTCATAAATCATTTTCATAAAGTTTTTGAAATCAAAATTTTTTTTTTTTTTTTTATGAAAAAAAAAAAAAAAAAACCTTTGTGCCATCAATCGTTTTCAATGTCGTCCTCAATGGATACGCAATATAAATATGAACAAGGATAACAAACATTTTTTTTTCTTTTTTTGCTTCATTTTATCCCCTCCCCTCTCCTCCCCTCCCAAAAAAAAAAAGGAAAAATGGTTTCCGTGCGAACAAATATGTCTGCCATTGAATATACTTATAGAACACGCGATGTTAATAACCGAGACATTATTCGATTACACTTTAATATAAATAACTACAATTATAAATTACAATAATTTCTATTAATTACAATCATTACAAATTTTGGGCGTGCGCATGCGCGTGAGCATGTTGTAATTTTCCTAACGAAACGTTATTAATAAATAAAAATGTTTAAAATTATTATTATTTTTTCAGAAATAATTGAAACAAAAAAAAAAAAAAATGGTTTTGCAAGAGACGGACAACACCGGAAAGGAAAACAATAACGAGGATTCGAATCCAACGATAATACTAACGACCGATGAAGGAGGGGACAGAGGGGTGAAACCCGTCGGAGGGGATGATGAGAAAAAAGTATCAGAGACGAACGGGAAAGACGAAGATGATACGACGAGAAAATCCATCGAATTAACGGACGAAGAACTTGCCGCAAAGGGAAAATTCAAAATGTCGGCAAAAGAAAAATGGAGAATATTGAAAAACGTTACGACCGTTAGTTTGGCTTTCATGGTGCAATTCACGGCTTTTCAAGGCACTGCCAACCTTCAAAGTTCGATAAATGCCAAAGACGGTCTAGGTACGGCTTCCCTGTCTTCCATTTACATGGCTCTTGTTCTTTCCTGTCTTTTCGTACCCACGTACCTGATAAAAAAGCTCACGGCCAAATGGACTCTGTGTTTGTCAATGTTATGCTACGCTCCTTACATAGCCGCACAATTTTATCCGACTTTCGGTACTCTCATACCGTCGGGTATACTTTTGGGAATAGGAGCTGCTCCGATGTGGGCATCGAAAGCGACGTACCTGACCCAAGTCGGAGGAGTATATGCTAAGATAACGAATCAAGCCGTCGATGGAATCATCGTTAGATTTTTTGGTTTTTTCTTTCTCGCATGGCAAACCTCCGAACTTTGGGGAAATTTGATTTCGTCTCTCGGTTAGTTTCACTCATTTTCCAGACGCCATTTTGTTTTTTTTTTTTTTTTCTTAATCATTTCTTCTTCTGTTTTTCCATCCAGTTTTATCGAGCGGCGTTCACAAGGGCATATCATCAAATTACGTTCCTCATAACGTTACCGACGAAGCTTTGCTATCATGCGGTGCCAACTTTTGCATGTCGTCAAAAAGTGCGAATGAAAATCTCGAACGTCCTCCCGATTGGGAAATTTACGAAATCAGCGGGATTTACCTCGTTTGTATTTTACTGGCAGTTTTAATGGTTGCTTTTTTGGTGGATCCTCTTTCAAGGTAATATAAAATAATCATCATTTGCGATCAGAAAAAATTTATGCCAAACTTTATATATAAAAAAAAAACAGGTACGGTGAAAAGCAAAAGAAAAAAGACGTACCGGAATTGACGGGTTTGCAATTGTTCACGGCAACGGCGGTACAATTGAAAAAACCGTTACAACAGCTACTCATACCCATAACCGTTTGGATTGGAATGGAACAAGCATTCATAGGAGCCGACTACACGCAGGTATTTTTATCTAATTAATAGAAAAACATTTAAAGGTTCCGCCTCAACCTAACCAAAAAAAAAAAATTCCAGGCTTTTATTTCCTGCGCATTAGGGATTTCATACGTCGGATACGTCATGATTTGTTTTGGAGTCGTCAATGCCATTTGTTCGGTACTTTTTGGAACCCTCATGAAATACATCGGAAGATTTCCCATCATGACATTTGGTTTCATCGTACATTTTTCATTAGTCATATTCAAATTGATTTGGGCTCCGAGTCCGGATCATCCGTTTGCTTTTTTCATTGTTTCCGGTTTGTGGGGAGTCGGTGATGCCGTTTGGCAAACTCAAGTTAACGGTAAGGGGAAAACCCCGCGGAAATCTTGCCCTGCCCCTTCCCTCCCCCTTTTCTCAAAAGTTATTTTATTATTCTTTGCTCCAGGTTTATACGGTACTTTGTTCAGGAGGAAAAAAGAAGCGGCGTTCAGCAATTACAGACTTTGGGAATCCGTTGGATTCGTCATAGCATACGCGTACAGCACGTCTTTATGCGCAAATATGAAACTATACGTTTTACTGGCCATACTTTGCACTGGATTTTTAGGATACATAATTGTCGAAATATTACAAAAGAGAAAAAAGAAAAGGCAACAGGAGAGAAAGGATTCGAAAGCTGTTTCGACGACGGGTGTTCCACCGCCGCCTACCATAACCGAAGCCGAACTCGCAACATCCGGAAAGGATTTATCGTATTCGAAAGAGGAAACAGACGACGAAATAGACGACATTGATGACGATATCATAGTCACACAATTGTAGTATTCAATCCGCAACAATCGTTTCATAACAAATAATTACGACGAAAAAAAAAAATAAAAATAAAAATAAAAAATAAGAAAATAAAATGATTAGATTAAAAACGCGATTCGTGAGAATAAAAAAACCGACGGCAGCGACGACGACGGCAAAAACAAAAAACAACAATTTTCGCACGTAAGCTAACTAAAGACGATTTTCAATTTCTCAAATCCCTTTACAACGATGAAACTCGTATCATGCAATATAAGAAAACCCATTGAATTTAAGTTAAACTTACCCATTGTAGTATTTTCTTATCTTTCAAATTTGTAAAATTAACGTTCCGCCATTTTTTTTTTTTTTTTCAAAAAAAAAATTTAACGGTTTTTGAAAAAATTGTAATTAACTGTTGATAATAAACGCAATTCGTTCGGAAACGAACCAAATCGTATAAAAATTCTGAAAAAAAAAAAAAACAATGAAAACAATTATTATTATTATTTTAAAATGATTTCAAATCAAAACAAAACGACAAAAAAAGATATATCGAACAAATGGAAAAGATATATAATATTAATAATAATATTAATATTAAAATTTCATTCTCATCATTTTTTACAAGAATCCGATTTTATTAATAATAATAATAATAACAATACTCTAAACGTCAATGACGTTTTTCAAGGTTTTCTATTTTTTTTTTTTTTTTCGACTGTCGTATAAATTTTCCCAGACGGTCATTCATATCAATTTTTCTATTATTTTTATTATTATTATCATCATAGTCACTACTGTGAAATGTCGTCGTCGTCGTCGTCGTTTTATTATTATTATTATTTGTTGTTTTCCATTGAGAAATTGTAACACGGTTATGTGATTTTAATCAATTAATTTAAATTATTAATGTTAACATAATTAATAATAATAACAATAATTTATTTATTTATTTCCTATAATTAATGATTTGAAAATGATGATGTTCCTTGAAAACTAATGATGATAATAATAATGACCAAAAACTTTGGGAAAACGGTTATGTGATGAACACGGTTCCACGAACACAAATCAGACTTTAAACTTTATTACAATTAAATTAAATTAAATTAAATCAAATTACTTACAAAATGAAGTACTTGATATGGTAATGGCGTCACATGAAAATGAATATGGTTAAATAAAAAAGTAAATAAATAAAAATGGACTCACCTTAAAAGGTAGAAACGTTTTCAAACAACGGTTAAACACAAAATTTCACTTTATTACTTTTCACTTAACACCATAAATTAATTATTAAAAAATTCTTTTACATGTTACACAAAATGTTGTTTATTAATAAATGAAGTTATTTCGGAGGTAAATTATTTCTTCTACCACGACTTGACTTCAACCACGTCATTTTATTTTTTATATGGTCGCCGACCGTAAATTTGTGTATTAAAAAATGACGGCTTCTGTTGCGACAAATCCTTCGACATTATTACCACTCGGTGAGTAACTTTTATTTATTAATTTCCATAAGTTTAAATTTCTTTTTTTTTTAAATATTCTTCCATTTTAATTCTCACGCAGTTTTGTTTTCTTTTTAAATCGAAATCCCATTTTGTTTGACATAACCTCAACTGGTTAACTTTTTTTTTCAATAAAGCCGCTTTATTGTATTTGAAACATTTTTTATTTTATTGTTTAGAACTCGTCGATAAATGCATCGGTTCCAGAATACACATAATTATGAAAAACGATAAAGAAATTGTCGGTACTTTATTAGGTTTTGATGATTTTGTCAATATGTTACTTGAAGATGTAACAGAATATGAATCGACACCTGAAGGAAGGAGAATAACAAAATTGGATCAAATATTATTAAATGGAAATAATATAACAATGGTATTTATTCATTATTATATATATATTCAAGCGACAGCTCGATAAGTCATTTTCCTAATTATTATTATTATTATTTTTTTCTTTTCAGTTGGTACCTGGTGGCGAAATGCCAGACACATAATACTTACAAATCATTTTATTATTATTATCATAGATTTATAATTTTTACTATCTTATAATTTATCAAAATTTTTTTTCGACTGCCATTAATAAAATAATTATTAATAAATTTAATTGTAATAATAATAATAATAATAATAATATTGATAATATTAATTTATACATTATTCTTAAATACGATTTTTTTTTTTTTTTTGTTCGAATGAATGAAAATTTTTACAAAACCTTAAAATGTAAATTATTACTGTTGATAAATATCATATAAATAATAACAGTGATGATGATGATGATGATGATGATGAGAATGATAATGATGATTATTATGAAATAAACTGTCACGTGGACCGAATAAACCACTAAAAAAATCCATAATTTTTTTTTTTTTTACAAAATTAAATTAACTTACTTGTAACTGTATCGTTGATTATTCACTGGTCGTTAATAATAATAAAATGTGGGGATAGGGGTGGGGGGGGAAACGTTTCCTAGTAAGTTTGAACGTTTTCCAGATATTCTGTTATTTCTAACATTGCCGGCCTATTTTCTGGATTGTGATCCCAACATTTCGTGTAAAGATTTTCAAAAAATTCATTTTTTTTAATTTTTTTACACGGTCTTGTTTTTCTTTTGACTATCTGAAAAAAAGATTTAAAGAAAAAATTATTATTATTATTATTACTTAATGGAGTTTTAAGTTTTTCTTAACGAATCCTAAGAAAAAATTTTCCAGGTAATACAATTAAACATAGCACAATTTTCCCCTTTTGTTTACTTGCACCACCGCATCTTCTCTCGTACTACCCCTCGTTTAAAAACCTGGGAATAACCCTTAAAATTTATCATTATCATTATCACTCTTAAACACGACAAGGTTCTTATTTGTCGGGGTTTTTTATTCCAGGTTTCTACCCGACCGTTTCCTTAGGGACAAATGCTCAAATTTCGGTGGTGCTATTTATATATTATCCCGAAGAATCATCCCACATAGTGCAATTTCCTGGATGGTTTCTTCTTTTAAATTTCCTTTTATGTGTGTCATGGCTTCCAACGACGGTCCCACGATGACCGGAATTTATTATTATTATTATTATTTAAACGTGAAATGATAATTTTTAAAGATGAAAATATTGGGTTGGCAAAAAGATATTTACGAATTTTTTAAGAAAACAAAAAGCGATTTATTAATTTTGCAAAATTATTTTTATCTATTATATTATGTCCATTATTATTAATGACCTTTTGACATTTTTCGGGTAGTATCATTTTCCTTTTTTCATAAAAGTCTTTAGTTTTAGGAGCAAAAAACTGGTCCAATGCAGTTTTGACCTCATTGTCGTTTTGGAATTTTTGTCCGTTTAAAAAATTTTTTAGGAATCGGAAAAAATGATAATTATTTGGAGCTAGTTTGGGACTATATGGAGGGTGCAGCAAAACATTCCAGCCTAGCTCCAGTAGTTTTTGTCCAGTGGCTAAAGATGGGGAGAGCCTGGCATTATCGTGGTGAAAGACAATTCCTTTGCTATTGGCTAGTTCCGGTCGTTTTTCTTGGATGGTATCATTTAAATTTGTCAATTGTCGAATGTAAACCTCTGAATTTATGGTCTGACATCGTGGCAGCAGCTCAAAGTTGACTATGCCTTTGTAATCTCACCAAATTTATGACAGTATCTTTTTTTGCTTTATGTCAACCTTAGAAGTTGTTAGTGCCTGTTTCCCTTGCATAAACTTGGATCTTTTCCTCAAAAAGTCATCATAGACAACCCACTTTTCATTTTCGGTGGCCATTCTTTCAAAAAAGGGTCATTTGCATTGCGTTTAACAAGCATATCGCAAAGACCAAGTCGCCTCGTTAACTAACGTTCCTCAAAGTAATGCATCAAGCTTTTTTTGGCACTCAAGACGCCGCAGACAGTTTTTGACGCACGTATCTGACACATCTAGCTTCTTTACAATGTCCTTCGTCGAACTATGCCGATCATAATCAATGAGGGCCTTTATTTGCTCATCTTTAACCTCCAATTGGCGCCCGGAGCGCTCCTCATTTTGCAAAGAAAAATCTCTAGAACGGAATTTCGCAAACCAGTTTTGACACTGCCCTTCTGTTAAGGCTTCATCTCCCTACACGACCCACAACTTTTTATTGGCCTGGGAAGCATTAACACTCTTTCAAAAATAAAAAAGTAAAATGTAGAGGAAATGCTCGCTCTGGCTCCCCATGCTTAAATGTCTATTGCTCGCGCACTATTTAAGAGTTCAATGAAATTTTGGTACTGAATGTTACACAAGGAACCAAGTAATAACATACCAAAAGTTCATGTTTGTACATAAACGTAAACGTACTCAAAAAAATAAACAAACTATCTGTTGGTAAAATCCGCAGTTACTTATTGGCCAACCCAATAATTGACATTGAGTTTAAATTGAAGGGCGTTAATCATTTAAACAAACAAACCTTGTAAATTGTTGATTGTAAATCAATTTTATCATCTACGACGTAGGGTTTCTCCCTATGTATGACTTGCCAAAGCGTTATACCAAATGAATAAACGTCTGCTTTATCAGTGGGCGATTCTCCAGAGAGTAATTCTGGAGATGCATATATAACAGTACTTTGCTAAAATAAATAAACAAAAACCTTCGACTAAACAAACACATGCATGGTTGGAGAAAAACGTTAATGATGATAATGATGATAAAACTGGATTTTACCAGTGCTTTATAATCGGCTCCTGCATTGTCTACTCCCATAAAAAGGCAAGAACTTCCAAAATCGCACAACTTACATACGTTTGTAGTAAGGTTAACTAATATATTCTTTGGTTTAACATCTAAATGAAGAACTCTTTGACTATGGCAATGACCAAGTGCTCTACTAATGTCAGTCATGTAACTGTAAGGAAGAAAAGAAAAAATAATGATGATGATGATGATAACATTGTGAAATGGAAACGATTTGATTGAAAAACAAAACCTCGTTATCGATTTATCATCAAGTACAAAAGATTCATCTTGTGTTAAATGTTCCAGATTTAATCCAGAACACATTTCCATAATGACCAAACCGAAAGAACAATTTTCATCGTTTGATATTATCCGAAGAGTTTGGACAATGTTCGGATGATAAAGTAAAAAATTATTTAATTCGTTTTTTAATGTTGCTGATTTTTGCGGTGGTACTATTTTGGCAGCCACTAATC
>NW_002987878.1:1287099-1301182 GCF_000006295.1 Pediculus humanus corporis | reverse complement strand
TGATGATGATGATGATGATGATGATGATGAGAATGATAATGATGATTATTATGAAATAAACTGTCACATGGACCGAATAAACCACTAAAAAAAAATCCATAATTTTTTTTTTTTTTTTTACAAAATTAAATTAACTTACTTGTAACTGTATCGTTGATTATTCACTGGTCGTTAATAATAATAAAATGTGGGTGTGGGGGTGGGGGGGGAAACGTTTCCTAGTAAGTTTGAACGTTTTCCAGATATTCTGTTATTTCTAACATTGCCGGCCTATTTTCTGGATTGTGATCCCAACATTTCGTGTAAAGATTTTCAAAAAATTCATTTTTTTTAATTTTTTTACACGGTCTTGTTTTTCTTTTGACTATCTGAAAAAAAGATTTAAAGAAAAAATTATTATTATTATTATTACTTAATGGAGTTTTAAGTTTTTTTTAACGAATCCTAAGAAAAAATTTTCCAGGTAATACAATTAAACGTAGCACAATTTTCCCCTTTTGTTTACTTGCACCACCGCACCTTCTCTCATACTACCCCTCGTTTAAAAACCTGGGAATAACCCTTAAAATTTATCATTATCATTATCACTATTAAACACGACAAGGCTCTTATTTGTCGGGGTTTTTAAGCATTTATCCCAGGTTTCTACCCGATTCCTTAGAAACAAATACTCGAATATCGGTGGTGCTATTTATAATATTTTCCGAAGAATGTGGGCCGTCCCACATAGTGCGATTTCCTGGATGGTTTCTTCTTATTTTAGGTTCTTCAAAATCTTCTTTAAATTTCCTTTTATTGAATGTGGCATGGCTCCCAGCGTTGCTCCCACGATGACCGGAATCGTTTCAGTTTTTGTTCCCCACATCCTGGTTATTTCGATTTCCAAATTTCTATATTTCAGCCTTTTGTCTGTTTCTTCTTTGGCTGTCTGGTGTATTCTTCCGACGGCACGGATACTTCAATCAGCATACACCATTTTTCCTTTATTATCCTTCTCAGGATGATATCCGGTTTGTAAGCTGGCACAGTTCTATCGGTGTGGATTAATTGATCATACATTATTATTATTATTGTTCACTCTTAAACACGACAAGGCTCTTATTTGTCGGGGTTTTTAAGCATTTATTCCAGGTTTCTACCCGACCGTTTCCTTAGGGACAAATGCTCAAATTTCGGTGGTGCTATTTATATATTATCCCGAAGAATCATCCCACATAGTGCAATTTCCTGGATGGTTTCTTCTTTTAAATTTCCTTTTATGTGTGTCATGGCTTCCAACGACGGTCCCACGATGACCGGAATTTATTATTATTATTATTATTATTTAAACGTGAAATGATAATTTTTAAAGATGAAAATAATTGACATTGAGTTTAAATTGAAGGGCGTTAATCATTTAAACAAACAAACCTTGTAAATTGTTGATTGTAAATCAATTTTATCATCTACGACGTAGGGTTTCTCCCTATGTATGACTTGCCAAAGCGTTATACCAAATGAATAAACGTCTGCTTTATCAGTGGGCGATTCTCCAGAAAGTAATTCTGGAGATGCATATATAACAGTACTTTGCTAAAATAAATAAACAAAAACCTTCGACTAAACAAACACATTCATGGTTGGAGAAAAACGTTAATGATGATAATGATGATAAAACTGGATTTTACCAGTGCTTTGTAATCGGCTCCTGCATTGTCTACTCCCATAAAAAGGCAAGAACTTCCAAAATCGCACAACTTACATACGTTTGTAGTAAGGTTAACTAATATATTCTTTGGTTTAACATCTAAATGAAGTACTTTTTGACTATGGCAATGACCAAGTGCTCTACTAATGTCAGTCATGTAACTGTAAGGAAGAAAAGAAAACAATTATGATGATGATGATGATAACATTGTGAAATGGAAACGATTTGATTGAAAAACAAAACCTCGTTATCGATTTATCATCAAGTACAAAAGATTCATCTTGTGTTAAATGTTCCAGATTTAATCCAGAACACATTTCCATAATGACCAAACCGAAAGAACAATTTTCATCGTTTGATATTATCCGAAGAGTTTGGACAATGTTCGGATGATAAAGTAAAAAATTATTTAATTCGTTTTTTAACGTTGCTGATTTTTGCGGTGGTACTATTTTGGCAGCCACTAATTTCCCTGTAAGAAAAAACAATAATAATTATCAAGGGAGAGGGGAGAGGGAGGGGAGGTTTATTCTTTAGATGATTAGAAAATGGTTACCTTTATATGTTGCTTGTATTATTGTACCAAAACTACCTTTTCCCAATATTCTCAATCTGCAATCTCCAATATTTTTAATATTAGAAAAAAAATGTCCGTTTCTTTCTGGAGTATCCGCGGATATCGTACCTATTTTAGGAGATTTCAATCCAAACGATTTATTCGACGATGATTTTTTACAATATGGCGGCGGCGTCGATGACGATGACGGCGTCGGTATCAAATTATTAATCGTCGTTGATTTTTTATATAATTTCTCAGTTTTAGGCGTTTGTAATAATGAAAACGAACCGACGCTTCCTCTACTTGCGAGTATTGAATTAATTTCACCACAAGATTTATCAATTTTATTATTATTTTTTAAACAAACCCTCGCCGACGTCGTCGTCGTCGTTTTCTTTGTCATTTTCTTTTTATTTTTACCATCATTAATTTTTTCATCATCTTTCGATGCTACGATACCTTGTAATTGTTTAGATTTTGATCTGGTTATTCTAAAATTTACAAAGAAATAAATATATACATAAATTCAATACAATCTCTCATCATATTTAATAAAAAACATTTTGAAATAATAATAATAATAATAATAATAATAATAAATGTTACCTTTTTATAATTTTTTTATTGTTTTATTATATTTATACTTTACCTTGGTGAAAATTGCGTTACGTTTATCATTTCACCATCTCTATGTCCGTTAATGCATAAAAAACGACGTTTGAAATATTTTAATATTTTATTCATAATAATTTATTTAAAAAAATCATCAAGAAATAAATAATTAAAACGCAAAATTTGAAACGACATTAATTAATTAATTAATATTTTATTATTTATTCACCGTCTTCAACTAGTTTTCACTTGTCCGTTCGTTTCAACAAATTTATAACGGATTCAAAAAACGAATGCTTTCTGCTAACGACTATTGACACGATAAATATTTCAAATTTACCCGCCGTTATTACGTCATCGCCTCCATACGTAAAACAAACTTCGCACGTACATTCTCTCTCTCTCTCACACGCACACACGTATCTCTTTATTAACAATAATAATTTTTTTTTTACCACCTTAATAATAATAATAATAATAATAATAATAATAACATTTAATTAATTTTTATTACTTATTTACCACTCATTTATTAATTTAAAAAAATAATTAAACGAATTCTCTTATATATTCTAATTACCAACAAAAATAATAATAATAAATTATCGTTACATAGAAAAAAAATAGTAATAATAATAATAATAATAATTTTTATTTTTCTATTCAAACAAATAATAATAATAATAATAATAATGATTTTATTAATCGATCGAAAATAATTAATCATTTCATATATATATATATACATACATTGGAAAATTTAAAAAATATTTTATTTTTTTCTTATTTAAAATATATATATATATATTTTTTTTCCTAACGTATAAATATATATATTATTGAAAATAATAATAATAATGATAATGATAATTTTTTCAAATTAAACATTTTTTTAACATAAACAATAATAAAATCACATTATTTTATTTTATTTTATTTTAAATTTTTTAAAATTTAAAAACTTAACAGTTGAATTTTCTACAAATTAAATATATATATATATATATATATATATACTTAAAACAAAACTACAATACTACAAATTAATCAAATAATAATAATAATAATAATAATAATAATAATAATTTATATATGTATATATATACTACAAAAATATATACGTGTGTTTGTGTGTGTGTACGTGTTTGTTTGTTATTTTTTTAAGCAGAAGACCATTATTATTATCATCATCACTCATTGATTGATTGATTGATTGGGTCGGATGAATAAGACTTACAAGGCACTAACTAAATTGTTTTTAAATAAAAATAACAACGTGCCTTTTTCTTTAAACCCTCCCCCTACCTACCGCCCTACCGCCTTCCGTCCCTCCCTCGTTCCCTCCCCCTTTGTTTTTTTTATCCCCTCCCCTTCCCCTTCCCCTCGTCCCTCCCACCGCATGTACAAAAATAATAATTTTAACAAATTTTTCTTTTTTTTTAGTTGTCATTCTAAAACGTCCTACCTTTTTCATCTTATTATTACTATTATTATTATTATTATTATCTTATGTAAGTGTAAAAAAAAAACTTTGTTAAATTATATATATATATATAAAATTAATAAATTATAAATTACTATAATAAATACTGTTTAGTTTTACGAGAAAAAAAAAAAAAGGGAAGAAAATTTTTATCGTGACGAAAATACTGTAACGATTAATTGTTAATTAAACTTTTTTTTTTTCCAAATGTTTTTTAACCTGGAAGTGGAGCTTCCGTGTAAAAATCAGGTTCGTCTTCTGGACTATCCGGATCGGCATCGACTTCTTCGCTATCCAACTGTTTAAAAAAAAATAAATAATTATTAGTCGATCGATTGATCGATTAATCGATCGATAGTTCGATTCGAGATTTTTAAATGTTTTAAATTACCGCTCTCAATTCGGCAGGACTGAATAAATATCTGAGCTGTGCTCTGAGTGGTACCATTAGAATGAGAAAAAATGGAAACGCGAGAGAAATCGGTGTCGATTTGACAACCCATAATATGACGAGGCACAACAATTGTATCAATGTGAACAAATGCATTTTCATTGTTTGAACCTGTAGGTAAAATTGATGATGATAATAATAATAATAGGTTTCGTTGAAATCCGACATTTTGTTTTTATACGCATATTTTACTGTAGTTAATACTTGCCCTTCTCACGTACGACGCTTGAGAATGATGTTTGACGGGCATGAAAAACAATTTGAGACGATCGAAAAATTGTATTCCGTTCGTCGATGATACACCCATGTAGAGGAAGACACCGAAAAGGACAGCCATGGGTACCAAACGTAAAAGGGGAGCCATCAATACGGAAATTCCGACCAATGCCGAAACGAGTAGCGAACTCATTCTTTGCTCTAAAAATTAAATTTTCCTTTAATCTCTCTCTCTCTCTCTCTCTCTGTCTATCCCTCTCTCACTGTCTATCCCTCTCTCTCTGTCTATCCCTCTCTCTCTCTCTCTCTCTCTATCTTTCTCTCTCTTTCTCTCTTTCCCTCTTTCTCTCTCGCTATCTTTCTGTCTTTCTCTCTTTCCCTCTATCTGTCTCTCTCTCTTTTCCTCTCTTTCTTTCTCTATTCGTCTCTCTTCCTCTCTATCTCTCTGTATCTGTCTGTATCCCTCTTTGTCCCCCTCTCTATCCCTGTCTCTGTCTCTCTCTCTTTTGCTCTATCTAAAAGAAAAAAAAAAAGCTGGCTTCGTTGGTTTCACTAACCTTTCACATCAATTATGTGTGGTTTGTCACCGGGTGCATGGGTCCTAGACATGACGGTCACGGCGGACACGTGAGCTATCGAACGAACCGTCGCGGCACACATCCACGGAGCTCCCATGAATCCGCATCCTATATTGAGTACGCACAAAATGACGATGTCCAAATGAAATCCGGAACCTTTTTTCAATTTACGATCCTTTTTATCGATAATGAGTTCCGTTATGTGAGTTTCCATGAATAGTAAAATGTAAACGAGGAGAGCGGGTCCGCTTGCTCCTAGGGCGACCCATATGGGTACTCCGAGGGGAGAAATCAACCAACCACGGATTTCCGATTTCGACGGTTCCAAACCCTCGGGTACTTGAAGTTTTTCCGTGTACGTGCTCGGTACGAAATAATCTAATATGACCATGACGACTATGGCGATGGGAACTCCGAAATCACCGAGTGCTCTTCTCGCCTAAACACAAAAACAAAATGGAGTCGATTCGTCGAACGATTACGAAAAACACAAACAAATGAATTCACTCACGCTTCGTCCTAAAAATTTACTATTACGAAACTGTCGAAGGTAGTAGGCAATGAAAAACGTTCCCAGTGCGAGGATCGTGCAGAACAAAGCCGTGTTGGGTTGATTGACGGGTCCTTCCTCTTTCATAAGGAGCGATGCTCTGATGAAGTCGTCGACGGTGTCGCCTCCCTCTCGAAACGTTTCGTTCGCGTTGCTCTCGTTTAAATTCACCATCGCGTCGTTATCGTTAACGTATTCTTGACTGAAATTATGCGGAGTCATGTCGCTGCAGTATTCGGAAAGGCTGAGCAATGGATGACTTATGTACAACTGAAAATTCAAATCGGGGTTTTAACCGTCTTCTTCTTCTTCTCCTTCCACGACAGACAGATTATCAAAAAAAAAAAGTCTCACCGAAAATAATTTAACCAAACTTTCGACGATGTACAAAAGTGAAATGAGTGCGGCAAATATTTCTTCCGTGAACCTCGTGAACATTTTAACGAAAACGCTACCCTCGAAACAAACAACAATCAAACCGATGATTCCAAGCCATATCCCGATGTAAACTCTTATCCCGAGATAATCTATTTCGTTTGTTTCGCAAAACTATAAAAAATCATTATTATTATTATTATTGATGCGGATTTCCGGTTTCGACGGCAAACGGTTTTAACGAAAAAAAACTTACGGAATATAAACTTTCGTCGAAGAGGAGTAGAGGACCCGTCGTACCGACGATTACCAAAGGTTGACCGGAAAGAAGAGCGAATAATATACCGGATATGCAAGTCGCGACGAGCGTTTCCGATATTCCGATTAAATTGTGCGTTTTATCACCTGCGAAAGGTAAGAAATAAATGAGGAGGGGGGGAAAAGAGGGAGGAGAAAGAAGAGTTAATCATACGAACCCATCAATCCTCCGAACGTTATGGCACCCGACAATGCGGCAAAATACATAAAAATGGCCGCCGCCAAACATTGAAGATTCATTCCGTCCGTTATGTCGGATTTGTAATGTGGAAATCTTCGTCTAACGTCTCTTATCATTCCTCCGAAAGGTTTTTTCGTTCTTCTCAACGGATCGTCGTGCGGAGGCTTCTTACCATCTTCGGATATCAACAGAGCTGTAAATGAAAAAAAAAAATGGTTAACACCCACCCCCCCGTGTGCTGTTACTGGTTCATTTCCTTTCGGGATTCGGACACACACACACCTTTCTGTTGTGCTTCCCCTTCCGCTTTGGCTTCTTTCAATCTTTTACTTTTCCTTTTACGTATCGCTTCACTTTTAGCTTTGAGTTCGGCAAATGGCAACAGCGCTTTCCTTTCCCAATCCCCAGGTGGCAACACTATGCTATCATCTAAAAATTCATTTATCGCCGATAAAAGTTCTTTTCTTCTCGTTGCTTTATACGCTATGTTATGAAATTGCTGTAATAATAATAATAATAATAATAATTTTAATATCATTTTCATATAAGTTAAAAAAGGGGAAAGAAAAGAAAATAGAAAAACATACGTCGTTAGCCATGAGGGTCGATATCGATCTACCGATTTCGTGATAATCCAAATCCGATTGTGGTGGACCCAACAAAACGAAAAGAAAACGAACCGGAATGGCTACCTGTTAGAGGTACAAACAACAAAAAGAAAAATATGGATTTGTTTCCGGTTTTACCAAATTCCTTCTTCCCACCCACCCACCCACGACCCCGCCTCCCCTCCTACCTCCGTTATCGACGGCATTAATATTCCTTCGGCTAATCTAGCAAATGCGATTGTCGGTTGTTCTAGAAAATCCACGGCACCCACGAGTACCGTCGTCGCTTCCGCTCCGATCGGAATTTTCCTCAATATGCTTTCTTTGGCTGCTCTCCTCAAATCCTCGCTCGACGACGTGTACGTCAATTCTTCTTTCATGTCGATCTAAATTTAAGGTACGAAACCTTTTTTCGTCAATTTTTATTTTTCCATTCGGAAATTTTAAATAAATTTTACTCACGACTTACCGTGTGATGGTGGAAATCACCGTTTGCCGCTTTATCGTCACCTTTCCCGCCAAAATTATTCTTTTGAGAAAAATGATCCATGCTCGCGAGAGAGGGTACGATTTTCGGTTTGGCATCGTGATTTAAATTCTGAAAATCAAAAAAATTTTTTTCTTTTTAAAACCATTTCACTAACCACACATTTCCCAATTATTATTATTATTATTTACTTTTAAAAAAGAAAAAAATTTTCCGGTAATAAAAAAAAATATAATCATCGACTACTGGTGGTCAAAATGCAAAATAGAAAAACTAATAAACGATTCGTGACGTAATGAAGGGAGGAAAATGAAAAAAGAAAAACAAAAAAATTTTTTTACCGGAAATGATTAAGAAAATTTTCCACATTCACTAAATATACGAATCATTATCATTATTATTATTTTTTTTTTTCTTGAATGTTAAAGATGAGATCGAGCAAAGCGATTTCGAAATTCCTAATTTTTAACTAAAGAAAAAAAAAATCTACTCGTGAATGAATGATTGATTGATTGATCGATCGATCGAAAAGTTGATGAATGATTGATTACAAAACGGGTGGGGGAAAAAGTTTTCGTGGTGGCGAAATACAGAAAAAAAAAAAGTTTAAAAAATTGATTTGATTGATTTCATGCTCGGGAAGGGGGGAAAATAAAAAAAAATCGAATAATCGGAAATGACGTCATGCAACTATTCAAAACTTTCGAAAAAAAATAAATTTTTTTTTTGTTTGTTTCTATAATACAAGAGACTAACTAAGTTGAATGCGTTATTAAATGAGATTAAAGTATGGATTTTGATTTTTAATTTACTCTTCGTATTTCCTCAGCTTCGCATATAGAACAACGTTCTCCTTCTGATTGTTGTCTGAATGACTTGCGGAAATAAAATAAACAAAAAAAATTCAAATAACGATTAAATTAACTTTTCGAAGTGTCGCAAAAGTGGAGACATCTTTAGACAAAAGAAAGAATTACAATATACATGTGTAAATCTCGTTTTTCCTTTGTCCCTTCCCTCCCTCCCTCCCTCCCCTCCCGAATATTTATATATTTGATTTAACGTACTTGCAAACTAGTGTAACTAGAAAAATTTCTCTTCATGGCAAATCTAAACCTGTCGTGTTCGTTGACGTGACGGTGCCTGAGCAAAAGTGCTCTCATAACCGTCGCTTTATCGGATTCATCAATGAATTCTTCTATGACCATTTGTTCGACGACTCTGTAAGCGACTCCCGGTAAATCTTTTTCTTCTAAATCCAACAGGACGACACCTGTACGAACGGGAATAAAACCGGAAATTAAAAATGTCATTCTTTTTTTTTTTTCAGATCCCCTTTTCTCCTTTTCCTTATCGTACCTGTTTCGAGGCATCGTCTCAAATTTAACAACGAATGAAAACTTAAAGATGCAACGTGTGGTTGACCCCATCTATCGGCTCCTTCTTCCACGTCTTCTTCGTATTTTATCCAACGGGCTGTCTCCTTCCACTCTTTTTCATCTCCTTCCCCGCACAATTCATCCAATTGTACGAATACCTAAAAAATTTTCGTACGTGAGTTTTTTTTTTTATGCATCATCCGACGGATTCTTATTTTAAAAAAAAAAAAAAAAAAAAATGGCGACTGACTTCGTGAGGACTGTGATCGATCATTTTCTTATCACTACCTAAAGGCACGACGTTTTCCATATTATCACCATCTTTCCGACCGATTCTTATCACAGATAACGATGAATTTTTCAAAGGTACCTTATACCTTCTTAAATCATCAAATCTCCTACCTGGAAAAATTAAAAGAATTTTTTTTTTTTTTTTGGGGTTTTTGTTTTCTTTTTAAAATCAAACTTTCCGATTTTCTATAAATCGATTCGCGCGCTAACTTTCTAAATTTTCTACATCCACTTCGTCCAACAAGGAAGCTTCTTCGGGTTGTATGCTATTTTTTCTAGAAATTTCCGACGGTGTCACTTCGGATCCGACTCTCGTTCTCGCGACCAAATCATCTTGCAAACTGTATTTTCTATACCTGCTGTAATGATGATGATGCCTGGAATGAATGAATGAATGAATGAATGATTTCTCCTTCTTTTGATAAAAATTAACGTGACTTCGCTCCCCCCCCCCGACACCCAGCCCCCAACCTGTGTTTTCTCCTTCTTTTTTCCACGTCCGTCCTTTCGAAATCATCCTTACTCATTCTTTTATCTCTGCTACTCCTTCTTTCGCTCGATATTTTTTTCTTATCACCCGATTCTCTGTTGTCTTTCACGGCATTATCATCTGCGCTGTTGGGATCTTCAGCGATATCACCTGCAAAATAAGAAGAACGCGTTTGATGATTACCTTATCACGCGACGACGACGACAACAGCAACAGCAGACGAAATGAATATTTCACCTATTTGAAATTGCACTCGTCGAAGTGCATCGGAAGAACAATTGTACACCAAAGAATCGTGATGAGGTACGGCTGCCCTTTCCGACAGCGGAGCCTCTTCATCGCTTTCCATTTTACCATCTTTTTTATCTTCGTCCGAAATTATTATGCTTGGAATTTCCGTCGGACTTTGACAAACGTCCGATTCCGTTCCGGTTTTTGAATTTTTTCTACTTGTGTTGATCTGAAAAGAAAAGAAAAAAATTAATTATTATTATTATTCTCACGCGAAACGAATGATAATGATAATAATTAATATTTCTTACGTCAGAACCGCCATCTGGACTTTCCGATTCCGAATGTCTCGGCGAACTGAATCGTCTGGAACCACGAAAATGTAATGATTTCAACGGCGGATACATGTGCGGATATGATTTCTTCCGATGAACTGGAAATCAAACCAAAAAAAAATTCAAATTATAAGAATTATTACGACAGAGCGACAACATGACAAAAAAAAAAAATTTTTTTTTCATTTCCCTCTTTTTTTTTTTCAAATATTTATCAACTCGTTGGGGATTTTTGCATTTTTAAAAAAATAATTAGCGGGTCGTTAATTATTTAACAAAGTGTTTAGCAAATGAAAGAATCATTTTCTCTCTCTCTCTCTCTCTCATTTTCACCGCCTTCTTTATTATTATTAATACTAAAAACCCGAACGAATAAATCTTTAAAGAACGAATCGAAGATCAAGGCCTCCTTGATTCGCTTAATTTTTTTTTCCTTTTTTTTTTTTAATCAATTACACCAAATTAAAAAAAAAAAAAAAAAACACTCATTCACTCACTCACTTATAATTATTACTTTTTTTTTAATAGAAATTATCTTTTCCGCCATTATTCCTCCCCCTCCTCCTTCTCCTCCTCCTCCTTCTCCTCACTCATAAAAAGAAAAGATATCCGAAACAAATTAATTCGTTGAGCAGAAAAAAAAAAAAAAAAAACTTTCAAGTTAATTAAAAAAAAAAAAAAAAAAAAAGAAAACGAAAGAAAGAAAAACGTATTAAATTACAAAGAAAATTAAAAAAAAATTTTCCCGCCATTTTTTCTTTCACTTTCTCACTCTTTTCACTCTTTTCTCTCTCTCTTTCTCTCTCTATTCACTCACTACCTTCTAATTACGATGAAAAGAATTAAAGAAATTTTTTTTTTCTTATTTTTTTTTTCTTATTTTTCTTCTTTCTCTTCCTTCTTTTTGACAAACAAATAATAATAATAATAATAAATAATTAATTAATTTTATTCGTGACGTCATTCATACATAAATTAAAATATAATATAATGACAATAATAATAATGATAATGATAATAAATGACATCCCATTGATTTTTTCTAATGCAAACCAAAAAAAATTATTAACGATGATAATAATAATAATAATAATAATAATAATAATAATAATAATAATAATAATAATATTGACAAATTTCTATTTTGAATCCAATTTAAAAACTATTAAAATGATAATGATAATAAATTTCCCTTATTATAATTTTTTTTTTTTTTTTTTTATGTCAACGATGACGACGATGATTATTATTATTATTATTATTACATCGACGACGACGATTATTATTATTATTAATATTATTATTATTATGACGACGGCCACGACGACAACGACGACGATGACACGCAATCAAAAATTAATTTATTTGTTTATTACTTTAATTAAGTATTAAATAAATAAATAAATAAATGTGAATAATAGTAACAATAATAATAATAATAATAATAATAATAATTATTATTATTATTATTATTATTATTATCGTTTTTTAAAGTTTTATTTTGTTTACCAAATTTGAACTTTCCGACAAATTGAACTGTATTAATATTTTTAATTATATCTCGTATAACGTTAACAAGAACGACCTTGAAACCAATAATTTTCCTCCTCTTTGATATTGACTATTTGCAAATGAATAACAAAATCGAACGAACGATTAAAAAAAAAATAATAATCAATTTTTCACCCACAACAACAACAACAACAACCAACCAAACAAACAACCAATCAACCAATCAACCTGATGCGGGGTACAAAACGTTCGAAATTTGGATAAAATCAAAAAAAAAAAAAAAAAAAAATCGAACAATAATTTCAATTTTCCTTTTTCTTTTTTTTCGTGGGGGGAGTAGGAGAGGGAAGAGGTGGGGACGGAAGAGAGGGGTGGAGACAGCGGAGAGGGGAGGGGAGGATAATTTCTTTTTTTGCAGTTTCGCGAAAATCAAAAAACCCGTCGGGGGAATAAAAAGATAAAAAAAAAAAAAAAAAAAAAAAAGTGGAAGAAGAAAGACTACAGTTTCGGATGCAACCAATCTATACGAAAAAAAAAAAAAAAAAACGTGGCAGAAGAAAATTTTCTTTTTTTTTTCGATATTATATAAACGTAAAACGTTTCGTTTTTACGCCATTTTTACGTATTTTAATTTAATAAAAAATTTCGATTCGTTTATTATTATCATTATTATTTTTTACTTTCATTTTGAATTTCCCATTTCCCACCCCTCACCCCCCCCAAAAAAAAAAGGTTTTTCCCTCGTATCGAAACGAAACAAATTAAATTTTTTTTTTTTTATTCGACTCGGTTAAAGTAAACATCGTTAAAAAAAAAATGATATCAATATATATTCGATTGAGTCGAATTGATAATAAGAAACCCTTAAATATTTTATTTCAATGTAGTTATTATCATTATTATTAATTTTTTCCTTCCCACGTGGGTTAAACCTTTTATAATCACACGTGTCGAAATTATTCGTCCTTCCTTTCGTTTTGAATTATTTTTAAGTGTAAAAAAAAAAAAAACAAAAAAAAAAAAAAAAACTTACGATTTAAATCGATTTCTCCTCCCGTACGTTTTCCAGCGTTCGATAATTTCGAGTCCGGTGACGTCGATATTTTCGAGAGATCGAATTTTTCTCCATCCATCGAAAAAACTTTCTCCATTTCTTGGTCGAGATCCGGCCCTGCTTCGATTCCATGACTGTCGGACTGTAATGAAAACAAACGATATCAAAAATTCAATTTTTTTTTTTTTTTTTGTCTCGGGGTTAAATCAAATTAGGTTCGCCACCCCCGCTAACCCTCCCCTTCACCTCCTCCTCCCCCACCTAATCCTTAAGAGATTAGACGAGAATGATAATGATGATAATGATTATAATGTTACCGTTATGATTCCCCCGGGAATTTCATAGAAACCTTTTCGGAAAAGGACTCCAAAGGTAAACGTTCACTTAGAGCCAATAAAAAAAAAAACAGCAATAATAATAATGATAATGATAATGATGATAATAATAACGAATTATTTTTTCATGACCCGATATTTTTCTGTCGTTCGTTTACTAATTTATTATTATTATTATTAGTATTATTATTATTATTATTATTATTAATATTATTATCATCGATTCAATTTTTATTATTGCCTTTATCGATTCGGACAAGAGAACGGGAAAAGAAGGGGGGTCTAACACGTTCGAAACGTGACACGTTCGGACACAATTTTTTTTTTTTTTTACGACACGATCAATTCGGG
>NW_002987878.1:1255114-1286143 GCF_000006295.1 Pediculus humanus corporis | reverse complement strand
CTTTCGTGTTTGTTTTTTGTTAATTCAACAATTTTATCACATCCTCTCACTTCCTGTCTCCTTCTTTTTTTTTTTTTAAATTTTCAACAAACAAACAAACAAACAAACAAACAACAACCAACAAACGATTTTTTATTTTCTAGTTTTTTCCCTCTTACGTTCACCATCCTTTCATCACAAATCGAATACAATTAAAAAAAAAAAAAAAAACAAAAAATTTCGAAAAAGAAAATTTCCCGACGCGAACACGACGAATATAATAATAATAATAATATAACGTGCATTTCGACTTCCCGTCGATAATAAACCCGCGTAAGCTTTATCAACAACTTCAATACTACTCCGCGCCATATTAAATTTTGACCGTTAAAATTCGTTACGTCACGTTAGGGGTTACCAAAATTCGAAAAAAAAAAAAAAAAAATTAAATCAGGTTCGTTTCCGTCGGAAAACTAATTATTATTATCATCATTATTATTTCTTTTAAATTTAAAAAATTTTTTTATTATACGTTATCATTATTATCATTCTAACGAAATTCTATTTGAAGAGAGAGAGTGAGAGAGAGAGAGAGAGAGAGAGAGAGAGAAAGAGAGAGAGAGAGAGAGAGAGAGGAGAGGGTTCCATTAAAACATGACGATGACGATGATGATAATAATAGATTACACAAGTCAATAATCATTATTAACAGACAATTATTTTAAATGGAATCCATGATACAATTGATTAACGATTGCGACAATGATAATAATAATAATAATAATAACGATGATGAACGATAATGATGATGATGATGATGATGATGGCGATGGTAATGTAATAATAATACATTTAAAAAAAAAAAACTTACATCGCCGAATACGCAAAAAAATGTTTTTTAACGGTCACATTTCAACACTCCAGCGAGTGAGAGAGAGAGAGAACGAAATTTGACCGTTAAAAAAAAAACGATTTGAAAAATCGCGAAATTTAAATTTTAAACTTCCCCCCACCCTCAAAAAAAAAAAAAATATTTACGACGTGAAAATTCACACAAAAAAAAGAAAAAAAAAAAAAGAAAATTGTGTCGCTCTCAATTTGATGGAGATGATGACTGATGGTTGGATGACACTCACGACGAATTTAATATTTCGAAACGATTCCAATTAAAACAATCGATCAATCGAAAGCGCAACAAACAAACAAACAAACAAACAAACAACAACAATAATAATGACCATGAAAAACAACATTAATTAATAAAATTATTATTATTATTATTTTTAATTGGACGATTTAACAAACGTAAACAAACAAACGACAGACAAACGAGGAAAATGAAATTTTTGAAATTTTCTTTTTCATCAATTCCACGAACTGGAGAAAAATTTATTTATATAAACTTGAATGAACTCGACGCTGGCTGGATAAAAAAAAAAAAATTCCAAAAAAAACGATGATGATGATGATATTGTTTTGTAACGATATTAACCAAATTAAATGCGAGATACGTGAAAAAAATAAAATAAAATAAAAACGATTTCGTATTACGTCACGATCATAAAAACAAAACAAAAAAAAGAGAGAGAGAGAGAGAGAGAGAGAATTTAGATTAATGGCGCGAAATAAATGAAATAAAAAAAGAGAGAGAAAAAAAGATGAAGGCCGAAAAAATAAAATAAAATAAAATAGAAAAAAAAAACGACAAAATAAACGAAATTAACGTGGAAGAAATAAAAAAATTTTTTTTTAATCGTTGATGTCACTTCCGGTAATTCTCTCTCTCTCTCTCTCTCTCTCTCTGTCACACCTTCTCGACGTGTAAAATACGTCATCGTTTTTTTAAATAATTTTTTTAATTCGAAATTAAAATGAGTTCATCGCGACAACGGAAAACATAACAAACAAAAAAAAAGGACGAAAATTTTTTTTTTCTGGTGCCACGAAAAAAAATCGTTACGTAAAAAAAGAAAACTGGAATTTCCAACGATTTGTTACGCCACGGACACACGCACGCACAAACCAAAAAAATAATAATAATAATAACAAGCAGAAGACAAAAACAAACCCTTTCTTTTTCTTCTGCTTTTATTTATTTATTTATTTAAACTAACACCATTTCGAACCCGTAAAATTAAATTATTACGAATGAGTGCCGGGAAGGGGGGGGGAGGGGGAAGAAATGAAAATTTTTTTTTTGTTAAACGAACAATTTAATTAATTCTGGAATTTTCTCTTTAATAATCCTTCAAGGATTTAACGCGAAAAAAATTATTAATAATAATAATAATAAAATCGAACTTTTTAACCCTTCACCCTTCACCCGCCCCTCCCTCTCCCCACCCCACCCCCTTTTCACTTTTATATTAAATCATCAACCTTTTTTTTTTTTTCCTAACATTTTTCCAGAGAATTTCAAAATAAAAAAAAAAAATTCTTTTTACGTGTCAACGAACATTTTCCTTTTCCTTTCTCTCTCCCTCTCTCCCTCTCTCTCTCTCTCTCGAAAAGCCTTTTCTCTAAATAAATATTATTATTATTATTTTTATTAATGAGGAAAACCTTTTGAAAAACCAAAACTTTTTTTTTTTTTTTTTTACACACAAATCGGTTTAGATTTTAATCGAAATTTTAATTTCCTCCCTTCCCCCCCGCACCGTGTTTGTCGTCTCTTCGAAACAAAAGAAAAAAAAAAGAGGCTTTTGAAAGGTTTTCAACCTTTTTTCGAAAAAGGTGCAAAAGTATTAGAAAAAAAAAAAAGGTTACGTAAATGCCGGAGATTTCACCATCATCTATTCGCGGAGAATATATCCGTACATGTTATTTAACAATTTTGTCCACGTGACATCCGAAAGTGACGAAAAAAACATCATCATCATCATCATCATCACTACCACCACCACCACCACCGCCTTCTTTATTTCCCCTCCCCTTTCTCGCCCCTTTAAAGGAAAATTTCAAGACGTTACGTAAAACACTTTCTTTTATGTCAATATCATCATCATCACTATCATTATTATTATTATCATCACGGAAAATTCTTCGGAAAAACAAAAAAAAAAAAATTTTTTTTTCACTTATCCGAGATTCCATCGATCACTCCCGCTCGAAATTGATTTATTATCGTTTTTTGTAATGGCGGAATATATTTATATATGAAAAAATTGTTTTTTAAACGATCAAAAATTTCCCCCCCCCCTTTCCTCGTATCTCGACCTGGTTGTTTATATTATTATTATCATCATCGACGACGGGAAAACAAACGACAAACAAACGATTTTGAACTTTCGAAAAATTTCAAAATTTATATTGACAACCGCGATTGGATGCGTTCGTTTAAATGAAAATTCGAACGTTTCGTTAATCCCACGTCACATTTATTATTATTATTATTATTATTATTATTATTATTATTATTAATACCCGCGATTAAAAATTTGACGTTTGTGAAAAGATGAAATTTTGATTTTTTTGTTTTGCCCCCCCCCTCCCCCCATCGAATCCTCCTCACCAGCAGCAGCAGCAGCAGTATCATCCCTTTCTCATAATACTAACCTGTCGTCTTCGACCGAAATTTTTTCTCAACCATTTCAACATTTTTCCCGTGGCTCTATTAACGAACGTTTTACTCGTTTCGACCGATTTCGACGGATTTTGCTGTTGTTGTTGTTGTTGCTGTTGTACGAAATTCGATTTGACGTTATTCGGCGTTGTCGTGACATCGTCGAACGTTGACGATTCCGTCACGATGTCCGATATGCAACTCGGTCTCCCGGTCACGGAGGTTTTTCGTTCTTTCATTCCCCCGGACCGGAGACTCAAACGGCAACTGTGACTGTTGGCAGGGTCGTGAATTTTTCTCGTACAATTTTTGCACAACCTGCCCCACTGCTTCCTCTCTTGATCCCTCTCTTCTTCTTTCACCTTATCCCCTTTTTCCATTCCTTTCCCCTCCTCCTCCCGTCGGCTCTTCCCTTCTTTTTTTCTTCTCCTTTCTACACGTTTTTGTTCGGATTCGAGATTGGATGATTAAGAGTCGTTATGAGCATGTGCCACGTTCATGCGTATCTATCCATTTTCCCAATTTTCCAACCATTTCAAAAAAAAAAGTTCCCGGATTTTTTTTTTTTTTTTTTGTTTTTCCGAGCCAGAAATATTAAAACCATTTAAACATGGTAATAATAATAATAATAATAATGATAATAATAATAATTCCGTTTGCAAAAAAAAGAAAGAAAATCCAACTTCATTTTGAAAACAAACGCCATGTCTTTTTCCTTTTCGTGACGACAACGACAACAACAAACGGCATGACAAACAATAATAATAATAATAATAATAATTTTTTTCAAATGATTTAAAAGGCGACCTTGAATTATATCATGGAATCATCATCATCATCATCATTCCTGGATTTTTTTTTTTAAACGACCCGGAAAAAAAAGCAAACAAATTTTAAATCCAAAAATAAAACTCAAATCGATCCCGATTTATAATAATAATAATAATAATAATAATAATGATGATGATGATGATGATGATGATGATAATAATAATGATAATAATGATGATAAATCAATCGTTTCTCTTCAGATTTTTTTTTTTTTTTTTGAAAATCTGGAATAAAATCCGAAAGAGGTCGATCAACAACAATAATAATGATGATGAAAAAAAAATAGAGCAGCTGTTTGTCGTTGTTGTTCGATCGGCCTTGAAAATTTTCAGAGACGTATCAAGGACAACATTCGATTTCAATAATTCCGAGTATTTTATATTACGATAGTAATAATAATAATATATTTTTTGTTTTTAAAAAGGAGGCGGGGGAGACGTTTTTTTTTTTTTCGCTCGCAAAAATCCAAACCGGAAATTTTTCATTTTTACTTTTCCGCTCGATCGCGATTTTCATCGTAACCGTACCCCCCCCCCACCAAAAAAAAAGAAAAAAAAGAAAAAGGAAATGGAAAAGAGGAAAACTCTCACGAATATGAAAAGGAAAAAGTGTGTTGTTTATTTTTAGAAATTCTATTTTCGCGTTGTTTTTGTATTTTTCTTCTCCTTTTTTTTTATTTTTTATGGCGCATATTTGTAACTCTTCCCCGCCTTCCTCCGCTACTGGAATTCCAGTACGACTTATCCCCAGTGAGTTTTTAAAAATAACCTCTTTCTATCTCTCTCTCTCTCTCTCTCTCTCTCTCTCTCTCTCTCACTTGTTTACTATTCTATTTTCTTTATTATGACCGGTTTTCATTCTTCCTTTCCCCTTTTAAACCTTTTGTTCCGTTTCCGTTTTTGATTTTTCAAGGTTTTTTAGGTATTCCATTCCTCTCCGTTATTTATTCATTTCCAGCATGTAAGAAATTCGATTTTTTCCGTACAAATAATAATAATAATAACAAGGTATTTTTTCACGCATCAATCAAACGAAAACAAAGAAAGAAAGAAAAAAAAGGTCGAATTTATAAATTGAAAAGAGGGAGAGAGAGGGGGAGAGAAAGAGAGAGAGAGGGGGGGGAGAGTGAAAACGTCGTGGAAAAAGAATTAGACGAGATGAATCTTTAAAAAAGGCCTTGACCTATTCCAACAGCATCTTTCGTACGCAAACGAATCACTCACACGCCACTTATCGATTTGAAAACATATATAACGTGTATACCAATGCGTGTGCGTGCGTGCGTGAGTGCGTAAGTGCGTGCGTGAGTACGCGCGTATACGTGCGTATCGATATTTTACCTATCGATTCCCTAATGAAAATTTATAAGAGAAAATTAGAAAACAATCGGAAATTTTTTTTTTTTTTTTATTGCACGCACGCACGCACGCACGCATCGTCGCGGAAAACTAGAAAATTCTTCTTGGATGATAATAATAATAATACTATCCCCTCCGGGTTTTCTTTTTTTTGTTTTATTCCGAACGAGCCTACCTCACGTCGTTTTACCTCCCGACGGTCGAGACTATCGATAATTAAATTTTTCGACTTCGAGTTTCGTATTACGATAATTAAAATTTTTTTTTTTTTTTTTTTTATCATCGACTATGGAGAGCGGCCATTGATTAAAAAATTCCAGGAGTTGTCGATCACGAGGATAATCGACAAGGATAATTAATTAATTAATTATTTAATTAATTTTCCCCCCGCCCCCCCCCTTTTGTGTTGTTCTTGATCGTCGTCTCTTTTTTCCTTCAAAAATCCCTCAATTTCGACAAACGCACGCGCGCGATGATGACGATAATAATAATAATAATGATGATGATGATAATGCGACGTTACATTCGAACCCGTTCGTGATATGGTAAATTTAAAATAATAATAATAATAATAATAAGGATTCGTTTTCATTTGTAATTCGATATATCGAGAATGTTGTTGTTACACGATTGATAAAAGACAAATTATTATTATTATTATTATTATTATTATTATTATTATTATTTAAAAGGGAACATCCGGTATGAATTTAAAATCGAAACGACAGACGACGAACGATTTAATTAAAAATAAATATGTAAGAAACTTACCAACTTTCTAGTGGTCGAAAGCTTTCCCAAAACCGTTAATTTCCTTTTTCCCTCGCTCATTTTCCTCACTCGCGAAACGTTTTTCCTTTTTTTTGTGTCCTTTGAACTGTTTCTCGATACCTTTTTTTTATTTATATTCGTGGCAACTCACTGAAAAATACAAAATCTTTTAATTAACATCCCGTATTTGTTACTACGATGCGTAACAGGTTGCGTTTTTCCAGGGAAACGCGCGTTTTCACACGTGGACACACAATTTTGTATTTCCATAATTACGAACATGATTCGCGAATAACAAAACATAAAATTATTAATATAAAAATAGAAAAAAAAAAAAAAAAAAAAAAAAAAAAACGATTTAAATTCTTCTTCTTCTTCAAAAAAAAAAAAAAAACCGTTGACGAACGAACGCCATGTCGAATAGTTTTGAATTTTTCGTATGGCGCGACATCATACGGCAAAATAATAAACTAAAATATTTTTAACAACCAATCAAATTTCGTAAAACAGTTGTCTGCTTTTGCAACCGTATTTCAATAAGATTTTCCTTACCGACAACGTTTTTTTTATATGCGCGTGTAATTATTATCATCGTCTGCTTTCACGATAAAATAAAACAAACGTAATTATATGTATATATACAAACCTTTTAAAATTTATTATTATTATTATTATTAAAAGTCTTTCCTTTTCTAAATTGGCAACAAATCAATCGACGTTTGTTTGTTTGTTTGTTTGTTTTCTTTTTCTTCAAATTATTAAATAAATTTTTTCGGTTGATGTGTGTTTGTGCGTGTATTTTCTACAATCAATTAATTTTAATTCTTGATAAAATAATCCCTTAGACACCAATTTTCTCTCTCTCTCTCTCTCTATCTCTCTCTGTCTCTTTTTATTATACGAATTTTTTCCTTGGAGATCGTCCGATTCTGTGTTCTTTCGGTTCAGAATGTAACATCGGCTTCATGAATTTTTCCAATTCGAAACCCGTACCGGATGCTATGATTCAATGTGTATAGCCTGCGGTTCTTATTATTATTATTATTATTATATTTGTTTTGCCGTTTGTTTTTGTTTTTCGTCTTTATCGCACCAAGTGATGTCCCTTTTTATTTTCTTTCTCTCTCTCTCTCTCTCTTTGATAACTCGACAACCAAATCCCGTGTAAAATTAATTACCTGTGAAAAAATAAAAAAAAATTAATTAATTGAAAAATCGACGATTTATGATTGGTTATTTAACGCCGTCCCCCCCCCACTTCCTCCCCTTTCCCCTCCACGAAACTGATAAATCGTTTCGGATTCTTAAAAATTTTACAAAACAAAAACTGAGAACGAAATGAAAGGATTTTACGCGATAAAACGCCGAGTTTTTTCACCCTTTTTTTTTTTTTTTAATAATTAAACAAAACGGAACGCGAAAGAGAAAAGTAATAATAATAATAATAATAAACCGGTTCGGGAATAAACGAAATACCTAAGAATGCAATTGCAATTCAGGTACGTCGTGTAGTGTAAAAAAAAAAAAAAAAACGTGGTAATAACTTGAGTGTTGGAAAAAAAGAAATCACGCGATGTTTTACCCCCTCTCCCCTCCCTTTCCCTATTTCCCTTTCTCATCAGTACACATTTTGATCCGGTTAAGCAGAAGAAAAATTTCCAAGTAAACAATACGTTTAAAAAAATTTCATAGAGTAATAATAATTTTAACGAGGTGAAATGGTGAAATTTTCACCATTTGCAAGGTGATCTTATTTTTTTTTTTTTTTTTATTTTCGTCAACCGACAACAACAACAACAACAAACAACAAACAACAACATGATCGAAAATAAATTTGTCAAGGTGTACTTGTTGTACTCATTGTTGTTGTCTTTTTTTTTAAAACTACCTAGAAAATACGACTTTGTTCTCGTTGTTATAAAACCCCGCCTGAATCCGATGAACATCAACCTAAAAATGTCTCATTTCATATTCGCGACAACAAAAAAAAATCTTTTTTCCTTCCTTTTCTAGAACATTCTTTTGTTTGACCCGCATTTTTCTTTTTTTCTATGAGAAAATACATATGGGTTCTATCGGAAAAATTTCTCCCCTTTTTCTCCCCTTCCCCTCCGCGCGCGTGTGTGAAAACGAATTCAATTAAAATCATTTAAAAATTTTTTTTTTTTTAAATTACTCAAAAAAATTTATGACGTGGCACTAAACTATTTAAATCCCACGAATTTTTTTTTTCTTTTTCTTTATAATTATTGTGGGTGCAATAAAATTTCATTTTCAATAACGAAAAAAAAAAAAAATTCACTAACAACAATAATAATAATAATAATAGCACCGTATTATTTGATTTTATTATCATTATTACTACCGACGGCCATTTTTTTTTTTTTTGCACTTTACATCTGTCTGAAGGAAGAAGGATAGAGCATACACGCGCACACGCACACGTACCGGTTCGAGATGATTTTGCTAAGGTCATTTTATTCTTTCGAACGACAGCAAAAAGATTTTGCAAAAAAAAAAAGCAAAAAGGAAAAACCGACAGGAAATAATAAAAAACGCGTCGTTTGTTTGTTTGGTTTTCACGTTTCGCCGACATTTTTCCCAGGTGCATTTTTCAAAGACGGTGGAGCATAGTTATAACTAATACGTACAAACGACAAAACACGAGTTATTGAACGTGGAAATGAATTCAAGGTCAGGTACGATAATGAAATGATTGTTCTAGAAAGTTTAAAATTTTTTTTTTTTTCACTCCGACCATCATTCCCTACTCACACTACACATCCTCATTCATGACTTTTGATAGTTCCTCGCACTCCTTTAAAAACAAAACACGCACACACACACGCACCTTTCCAGAACGATCACACTACTTTTAAGAACGTAAAAGAATTTTTTTTTTGTGTGTGTTGATTACGTCACACACCAAAAACGATACGATTTGAAATTTTTCTTTACGTGACATCATCATCAACGACTTTTCCCTTCCTTTACCACGTGCCTTAAACTTCCACCCCCCCTTCTACCCCTCCCCCACCGGAATCATGTTTTCCCAAAAATAACAATAATGATACAAAGGGCAAACAACCAGAGTGGACAGTAGGTGTACGTACGTACGTACTCGCCGCCTACAAACGACCTTAGACACACCAAAACAACCTGCGAGTGCGAGTGCGTGTGCGTGTGCGACTACGACGTCGAATTGTCTGTTTACGACAAACAACAACCAATACGTCACGGGGAAATTATTGAAAAAAAAAAAAAAAAAAACGGTTGCGACATTTTTAAAAATCGTATTAAAAATTTTAATTTGTTTTTTTTTTTACGATGACAAAATCAATTTTTTATTGTTATTTACACGTAATGGCGGACCGGATGTATCCCTTTTTTTTTTTTTTAACGATGCATTATCGATTGTGTAAAGACACGACAAAAAAAAAAAAAAATTTTTCATTTAACGTAATTTTTTTAATTAAATAAAAAATTAAATAAATAAATAAATAAAAAATAGTTTACGTTAGCTAAAAAAAAAATCGTTTTTTTTTTTTTTTATGCCTACGTCGGACGTTCTAAAAATAAATTTAATTAATTCTTAAAACCACGACGAAAATCAGGTATCCGATTTATAGCAGACGAAAGTTCAGACGACCGACCGACGGACCTATCGACCGACGGACGATCATTAACTGAATAAGCATTTCCAATGTTTTTTTTTATCTCCCAAAACCTTTTCTGCTTTTTTTCGCGGTTTTTCGCGTTTTCCGCGTTTAGCGACGTTTTTGTAAAAAAAAAAAAAAACTACGCAAAAAAAAATTGTTTTCTCATTACGTTAGTGGGTGGATAATTAAAAAAAAATTTACGGTGGTAGGATGAAAAATACGACGACGACGACGACGACATACACGACAGGACAAATTTATTAACTTTCCTATCATTTATTATTATTATTACTATTATTATTATTACTATTATTACTATTATTATTATTATTATTATTATTAGTTTTTATTTAATTATCCTTGCCAATTTACGATCATCATTTTTTTCATTATTTTTTTTACCCGACGGACAGATTATTTTATACCCGAATGCGCATTTTTAATTAAATAATAATAATAATAATAATAATAATAATAATAATAATAATAATAATAATAATAATAATAATAATAATAATAATAATAATAATAATAATAATAATAATAATAATAATAATAATAATAATAATAATAATAATAATAATAATAATAATAATAATAATAATAATAATAATAATAATAATAATAATAATAATAATAATAATAATAATTATGATGATGATGATGATGATAATAATAATGATAATAGTTATTTGAAACCATTTTTCGGAAAATTGAATTGAATTTTGATATATGAACGATTGCTATCGTTTCAGTTAAAATCGAAAAAAAAAAAAAATCATAACAAACAAAAAACAAACGACGACAATTTTTTTATATCGAAGTAGACAAAACGACGACGACGACGACAATCGCCTTTTCGCGAATTTTGTACAACCGAACAAACGTTTAGAAAAAAAAAAAAAAAAAAAAAAAACGCGAGATGGTGACCGTATATCGCAAATATTTAACCTTTATTTGTCGTCGTCGATTGGGAATTACGTAACACCCGAGTTTAGGCGGGTGTAACGAGTGTTTGTTGTTGTTGTTGTTGTTTGTTAGACATTTTCAAATCCCTTTTCACTGAATAGGTAAATTAAAATGTATCTACCAAAAAAAAAAAAAAAAAAAAAATTATTTACGCGTTTTTCCCCCCCTCCCCCCCGTTCGATACAATTGTTAATTTCGCGATATGAATCATTCATGAGAGACGAACAAAAGACGTCGTGTGTCAAACTACCGGCCGGCATTTCGACACACACACACACACAATAGTATTCGCTCTCATAAATTTATCAATTCACGCAACAACAACAACAACAACAACGACAACAACAAACAGATTAACTATTTCATACCGCGAATCAACGCGAACGACTTGAGAGAAAAAAAAAACAAATCGAATCATTCGAAAGTCTATGAATCACGCGCGTTTGATATTTTCCAATATCTCAATCATTTTTTTTTTGAACGTGTAATTAGACAATTTTTTTCCACGACGTTTAAGTCCCGAACTGTAGTAGCTACGAATAATAATCACGGATAAAATCGAGAAAGGAATCAAAAAAAAAAAAAAAAAAAAAGATTCATCGGGTGATATTTTTTTTTAATGACACGTCAACGAAATGGCGACGACGACGACGACGACAAACGACAAACGACAAACGTCAACGACAAACGCTGGAGAAAAAAAAAAAAAAAAAACGACAATTTACATTTTTTTTTTTTCACCTACGGCAAAACCGAACGTCGAACGATTTCAAATTGCAATTTCACAGTAAAAAAAAAAAAAAAAAAACGTTTGTCGACTCGTTTGAAAATAATAATAATAATAATAATAATAATAATAACGATGATGATGATGATAATAAAACGACAAAAAATAAAAATTTATTACTTTTTTCGAACGTTACGTTTCGCTGCGACTGAAAAAATACAGTCTTTCGCTATAATCATCATTATCGTTGTTTTTTCTTAAATCGAAATTACCTGTGTGTTTTTGCCGTTTGTTCGGTTGGTTGTTTGTTTGTTTGTTCGACTGACTGTTTGTCTGTCAAAATAATCAAAATTAATTTCTTTTTTTTTTTTTTTTTTGCATCGTTCAGTAAATTTTAGTTAATAAAAAATCACGTCTTTCGAACTTTCAAAACAAACAAACGAACAAACGTACAAACAAACGTACAAACGATTTTATTTGCAAATTTTCATTCTTATTATTCGTACGTTACCTACCCCAAAAACGTATGTAAAAAACATACGAATTTGCATTAGAAAAACAAACCCAAAACAAAACAAGAAAAAAAAAAAAAAAATAATAATAATAATAATAATGATGATGATAATAATAATAATAATGATGATGATGATAATAATAATAATGACAATATGGAACGAGAACGTCAAAAAAAAAGAAAACGTGACGTGAAAATTTCATTTAAAAAAAAAAAAAAAATTGAAATTGAAAAACCTATCGACGTGTAAATAGAAAAAAATAAAAATAAATAAATAAAAAAAATCATATTCCGTTCGTCAATGTTCGGTTTTTTCAACTTCCGGAAAATTCCGCAATTTTTTTTTTTTTACTTAACCCGTCCGACGGTTCCCCCCAAATTATTATTTATTATTATTATTATTAAGGTTACCGAACGGAAAACTGTATTGAAAATTCGAGAAGAAAATGGAGAAGAAAATGAACGACGAACAAACGAACGGTCGAACGAACGAACGTACAAACGAACGGACGAACGCGTTATGGAACTTTTCGCAAAACCCACGTTTGTTTGTTTGTTTGATTGTTTCCAACAAACCATCCGTCGGTTTCACAGATGAATGATGATGATAATGATGATGATCCATGTTCGGAATAATCTCGCGAGGTGAACCAGCCCGTCTTACGCCAATCTCCCCCTCTCTCTCTCTCTCTCTCTCACATTTCAAGGACGAATTTAAATACCCGAATCGAGACGTATAACATAATTCGTCCGTGAAGTTTTTAATATTTTTTTTTTTTAGGGCTGGCCAAAAACGGGAAGAACCGCAACCGTAACAAACAAGTCGTTTGTACAACAATCTAGAAATTAATCCAGGAAAAATTTAAAAATTTTGTAAAATTTTTCTTATTTTTCTTTTTTTACTCCGACACGCCTACCTACGATCGATTCATCGATTCTCCTTAAAAAAAAAAAAAATGAGATAATGATGATGATGATAAATCAACGAACGTAAAAAATCTCTGGAAAATGGCGAAGTCCAAAATCAAAGGTTTTTTTGGACTTCGAACTTTAGCCCGAAACGAATAGAAAAACGCACGCGTTATTGATCGATACTAATTTTACGCATTCGTATATCATTAAAAAAAGAAAAAAATTTAACATTCGCACATTTTTTTTTTTTTTTTTTTTTACGTACTCCAACCACACCTTTTGTGTTAACCCCTGCCAGGTGTAAACCTTGACACGTTTTGACCTCATGTAAAAAATATTTTTGCTTTTTTTTTCCATTAGTCCCCCCAAAAAAAAAAAAAAAATTAAGAAAAATTAATTTAAATAACTTGCTCAATGTTTTTTGAATGAAGTAAACGGAAAGAGAGAGATAGAGATAGATAGATAGAGAGAGAGAGAGAGAGAGAGAGAGGGAGAAGGAAAATATTTTAACGATCGTAACAATCAATCAATCATTATTTAAACCATCTTAAACTCAGGTAAGAAAAAAAATCACGTGGTCCTTATCATCATCATCATCATCATCACCACCACCACCACCATCATCACCACCACCACCACCATCATCATCATCATCACAATCTTCTCCTTTCTACGGATTCATTTTTTGCCGAAACGTAACGAAATTAAACGTTTTTTTTTTTTTTAAATTTTACCAATACAGCATCCGAAAGGATTCAATAAAATCTCAAATTTTCATCAGAAAAATCTTCCTTTCGTTTCCTTAATTAAAAAAATAAATAAATAAAAAATAAAACGATTAGAAATTTTATCGTTGACCTGAAACTAACGTGAATTATTGACCTTTTTACGAATGTTCTAATAAAAAAAAAAAAGCATAATTCCAAGGAGAAAGAGAGAGAGAGAAAATCGATCGATCGATCGTTCGATCTATCGATCATATCGATTCTCTCGTACGTCAAAATTTAAATAATCCGCTTCGAGCGATCGAACAACAACAACAACAATTTCGCCTTCGAGACGTTTTTTAATTTTCAATTTTTTTTTTTTTTTTTTTTTTGAAAAACATGCAAATTTTTCCCTAAACAAACCTGAACAATAAATCAAACGTGGGGAGTGAGGAAGGGAGGGGAGGGGAAGGAGGGGAAAGGAAAGGAAGACAAAAAAGCACATACATCGACACAAACACGAGCCTATGACCGAAAACGTGCTTGACATTAACGATTCCTCCTCCTCCTACGCTATTTAAACGCCATTTTGCAAAAAATACATAAATATAAATATATAACAAAACGAACGACATTTTTTTCTCAATCAGACATTAAGATTGATTACTACTACAAACCCCCACCACTACTACTACCACTACTATTACTACTACTACTACTACTACTACTCGTCATTTTCAAACAATGTTTTAATACAAAAAAAATTTTTGTTTTTTTTTTTTTTTTTTTTTTTGTAACCGTTAACGTTTTCGCCATTTTTTTTTTTTTTTTTGATGGAATTGCGTCTTTTAAAAAATTTATTAGTCGCGATTATATATATATATATCGAATTTCTATAAATCAGGCTAATTTTGCTTTTTTGTAACTTGATCGCCGTTTTTTTAACTACATAATCGTAATAATAATAATAATAATAAAAACGAAAAACATCCCGTATGGTATGTATGTGTGTGTGTGTGTGTGCGTGCGCGTGCACCCCGTATGAATAAAAACGTAAACAAGACATTTCAAATAAACATTATAATAAAAATTATTATTATTATTATTATTATTATTATTAATATCGACTACATTTCTTTAAGCGTAAAGTAAAATCTTTTTCCCTCTCTCTCTCTCTCTCTCCGTCGCTTTTCATCGCACGGGGATAAAATCAAATCGAATAAAAAGAGAGAGAGAGAGAGAGAGATAAAGAGGAAATCAAACGATTTTCAAATGTCGATGTAAATAAGGAAAATATACGAGTGTGAAATTTGGAAAATATTTGACCAAACAACTGGAAACGATGCAAAACGATAAAAAAATCGAATTCGAAACCAGGGATATCCCGTAAGTTAAAATAAATATCATTTTCAATATGGCGACCACCATTTTTTTCTCTCTAACCTACAAAAAGAAAAAAAAGAAAAAAGAGGAAAAAAAAATAGAAAAAAAATGAGAAAATAAATATGGAGTTTAAAAAATTAAATCCTTCCATCTTTTTTTTTTTAAATTTATCTAAACCTTAACCTCCTCTCTCCCCTCTCTCTCTCTCTCCTCCTCTCCCCTCTTCTCTCTCTCTCTCTCCCCCTCTCACCCTCTTCTCTCTCTCTCTCTCACCCTTTTTCCCTTTTCATCTCTTTCCCTTTCTTTCACTCTCTCTCTTTCTCTTTCTCTTTCTCCCTTTCCCTCACCCCCTCTCTTTCCAACTCATTTACTTTGATCTATTTCCGACTTTAAAATCCTCATCGACAACTCTCACGGCACACACGCCACGCACGCACAAACAAACAAACAACGTCTCGTCACACACGAAAACGAAAAAAAAATCACGTGGAAAAAGAAACAAAAAAAAAAAAACCTAAACACACACACGTAAAGGAAGTCGACCATTTTTTTTTTTTTTATTTAACAACCTTTTAAAATCATCGTACGAAATTATTATTATTATTATCATTATTATTATTATTATTATTATCATTATTATTATTACTATTATTATTATTATCATTATTACTATTACAATCAATTTACGTTAACATAATAAAATTAAGAAAAGAACAGGAAAAAAAAAAAATCCCAATAAATCCGAAACCTTGAAAAAAAAAAAAAAAAAAAAAAAAAAAAGAATTCGACGAAACATTACCTGAAATAATAATAATAATAATGATGATGATGATGATAATAACGTATTTTAACGAACCGACCGACACGAAATCGTAATTTTTTATTTTATATAAAATAAAATTTTAAAAAAATTAAATTAATTATTTTGAAAATGACGTCATCACCGTGAGTAACATTACGTCACGAGTATTCGAGAAAAAAAAATGACCGTTATTTTTTATGCCGGAATCACGTAGTAAGGAAATGCATTTGTATATGCACACGCACGCACGAATTCATCCCTCTTCCTCCCTTATCCCCCCCCCCGAAAAAAATCAAACTTTCGACATCGATCGACATAATCCATTTATTATCATTATCATTATTATTATTATTAATACGTTACAAACATCAACGAACGTATCAAATTTAAATTTAAAAAAAAATTGCAAGGATTCTTACGTAATCCTCCTTATTTTTTACAAAAAAATTTATATTATTATTATTATTATTATATAGAACAAAACGAGACCGGTAATAACCTAACAGTAATAATAATAATAATTAATTATTGATTTTTCATTAATAATAATAATAATAATAATTAGTTTAAATCAAAACCCCCGATCGTTTATATTTATTTATTATTTAATTAATTACCAAAAAAAAAAAAAAAAAAAAAAAAAACGTTAACAAAATTCAAAATGGTGGAATTCGAATATTCATTTCAAATAAATAACAATCGATTGCAAAAAAAAATTTTTTTTATGTTAACCCTCCCCCCTCCCCCCCTCGTGTAAATAAACAATATATGATTATTCACTTACTTACTTATTAATTAATTTAAAAAAAAAAAAAAAAAGTTTTCAACGATTTTAATTTATATGTTATTCGATAGAAAAACGTTACAAAAAATTTTTTACAAAATGGAATTTTGTCCCCGTTTAAGAAGGTAAACAATGTCCGGGGTTTTTTTCCCCCCCCCCCTTCCCTTCTCATTCCGCCTTTCGAATAGTAATAGTAATAATAATAATAATAATAATAATAATAAAATTTACTACTCCCCAGTTTTTAAAAAACGTTTTCCCTTTTTGGATTTGTCAAATATCAATTGAATGAATATTTTACACTTCACAATAAACTGATAAACTCTTTACACTCGCGTGTATAAAAAAAAAAAAAAAAAAAAAAAAAAAAAAATGGTTATTATTCACCACAGACGACGTACAAAACGAGAAACAGACTTCACCAAACCGTTTACAAATGCATTATGCAAAACTTGTCAAAAAAAATTATTTGTTTGAATCATCGTGTTCGCAGATGAACAAAATCATGTTGGCAACGCTTAATTTCTTCGTGTCAATAGACCGACGACAAAAAAAAAAAAAATTTTTATTTATTTAACACGTCAAACATATAGCAACAGTCGGTCGGTGTGTGACTTTTTTTTTTTTTCTTACCGTATGTTTCTATTATTTCTTCGTCATGTTTTCAATTATTATTATCATCAACTTCTTTTTTTTTTTTTTTTTTGAAAATTTAAATTTTTTGTAACGGTTTTGTTTTATTATTATTATTATTATTATTATTTAATTATTTAATATGGGTAGTCCTCGTACTCGTAGAGTTTTACAAGAATTAAAATCAATCAATGATAATTCAGTGAGTGTTACAAACGGTCAAAGTATTTATATGTACATTTCTCTCTCTATCTCTTTCTCTCTCTCTCCTGTAATTAATTAAAAACATTTTATTAATATTAATTACTTGTTCCTATTTAACTTTAAATAAAAAAATCCATCATGACATCATCATCATCATCAATGCCTGGACTTTTTTTTTAAACATTTAATTTATCAAATCAGAAAACTTGACCTTTTGAACATTTATCTTCTTAGCCTTATAATATCTTTCACATGAATGTTCTTAACTCCTAATTAACTAATAATTATTATTATCATTATTAAAATGTCGCATGTAACATAACAGATCACATCAATTCCTGACTTGCTAAAAGAAAAAAATGTATTCGATATTAACTCCATTCTCGTCTGTAATGTCAAAACCTGTAAAACTTAATAAAACATATAAAACTAACCTCAAAATAATAATAATAATGATGAATTATTATTATTTTTCTTATTCTGGATAGAAATGTTTCGAATGTGGAGCTCACAATCCTCAATGGGCTTCTGTTACCTATGGCATATGGATTTGTTTAGAATGTTCTGGAAAGCACAGAGGCCTTGGAGTTCACTTATCCTTTGTCAGGTCCATAACAATGGACAAATGGAAAGATGTCGAATTGGAAAAAATGAAAGTCGGTGGTAATAAAAATGCTAGAGAATTTTTAAACGCGCAAAAAGATTACAATGATTCAATGCCGATTCAACAAAAATACAACACAAAAGCAGCCGCTTTGTATAGGGATAAGGTATGATAAACATTTGCCCCCACACACACAATGTTGAGCAAGTAATATTTACATGTCAATCGATATTTTTTTTTTTACCAACTACAGATTTCAGCCCTTGCACAGGGTAAAAGTTGGGACATATCCTCATCGTCAGCCCAAAATTACATAGGAAATACCTTAAGGTAAATTCTTTTTTTTTTTTTGCATGACAATCATTCGAAACAAACAAACAAACAAACAAACAAGTTTAAGGATTTATATCCTCGTGTTACAGTAGCAGTACTCAGTCTTTGACAACATCATCAGCATCACATAATCAAAACAACAGTTATGGCGGTTACCAAAATACCGAATGGAATTCCGATTATCATCATTCCGGTTCATCCTATAATTCCTTGAGCAACGATCCGGGTTTCAAAGATCAAAAAGAAGCATTTTTCGCAAGGAAACAAAACGAAAATGCTCAGAGACCCGAGTGAGTGTCGTTTTCTTCGTTCGTTCGATACATCGAACGATATATCGATTTATATCTCATCATTTCATAATTTTTATTCGGTTTCCTTTTAGCGATTTACCACCGAATCAGGGTGGAAAATATTCCGGTTTCGGTTATACCATGGATCCTCCGCCACGTTCGACATCTCAAGAATTCGTCGACAATGCTCTATCTTCCTTAGCTAGCGTGAGTTTTTGTTATGTTAACCGAATCGAGGTCGCTTGAAATGTTGATGATAATGATGATAACATCGTGTTAAAAATAAATAACGATCCGATTATTATTATTATTATTATGTTCGAACAGGGTTGGTCCTTGTTTTCCGTGTCGGCAACGAAACTTGCTAGCAAAGCAACGGAAAGCGCTTGTAAAATCGGTGAAATGGCATCGAATAAAGTGGCCGATCTCAGTCTGACGGTTTCGGAAAAGGTAAGCGAATGAGTCTTTCTTTCTGTACCTGACAGGCACTTTCGTCCTTTTCAATACAATCCGGGAGACCTGGAGTCAAAGAAGAAGAAGACGTCGGAAATGGTTATTTCTTCACCCTTTATTTTAAGCATTTTCCTCACACCCTCCCTCAACTTTGTTTTTTCTGACACGCCCAAATTTGTTTTTTTTTTCTTTTTTCTTTTTTTTTTACCTGCATGAAATCATCATTATTATTTATTATTATTTTATTATTTTGTCACGTTTTTTTTTTGTTCGTCATCAGGTAAAAGAAGGAAAATTATTAGAAGAAGTTAGTTCTCAGGTTACTAATTTAGCGACAAAGGTAAGTCTCACATTATTATTATTATTATGATGGGTTATTAACGAGGGAAACGTGTGGTGGTTGTAGTAATCACGTGGAAAATTAAATTTTTTCTATTAATTTCTAAACTTTTTTTAGGTGGGCGATATGGGTAAGAAAAAATGGAAGGAAGTTTCCGGGATAAGTTCTTATCAATCGGGTGGTGATTACGACAGCACAGGATTACCGGAAAAAACGTCGAGTGAAAAATCATCCCTTTTATTCGAAGGACAAGGAAGTTATCAAAGGTGATTTCATTTATCGAGAAAGAGAGAGAGAAAGAGGAAACGGAAGTGATGGTGAAAATCCGAAAAAAATAAAATCTCGTTTGTTTTTATGGCAGGTCAGCGACGTCACCGAATTCGACAAACGATTGGGAAAGTGTCGACAGTTGGAAAAGCGGAAGCGGAGACGGCGGTTACAAGCCGGAAAAACAATCGAGTCATCACAGTAAAAAAATGACCAATGCGGGAAATAACGGCGTGAGCAGTAGTGGGGGTAGTGGTGGTGGTGGTGGTAGTAGTAGTACGACCGGAAGCAGAGAAAGTTCTAGAAAAAAATCACAACCCAAAGAAGGTTTGCTCGTGGATTTAGGAGAGAAAACGAATTGGAATAAAAAATGGGAAGATGACGAAGCGTGGGAAGCCCTAAATAAATAAAAATGAGAGAGAAAAAGAAACCAAAACAAAATAATGAAATCCCCCTCACGCGGGAAATGTTTTGTTTTCTCTCTCTCTCTCTCTTCCCATTTTACTTCTTCTTCTTCTTCTTCTGCTTCCACGTTTCCCCCGAACGTTTTATCCCTTCGAAAATTGTAATTTTTCATTAATTACAGTAAACCTATATCAATCATACGTAATAAAAAAAAAAAAAAAAATTAACGATTCGATCGGTGGTGCTACGCTATATAAATACATATTAAAAAAAAAAATTTTATTAGTTTAATTGTTATTATTATCATTATTATTATTATCATTTGACTACTGAAAAGAAAAATTATTTTAATCGAATGGAAAAAAAAATCTAAAGAAAAACATTATTATTATTATCATTATCAATATTCCAAATATATAAATAAATATATGTATAAGTAAAACGTGATTTTTTTATAATGATGATTATCCTCTCCTCTCCTCTCCCCTCCCTTTCTCCCTTTCCCCCTACCCGTAAAATTCCTTCACCGTCGGAAAAGTGAAAAAAAGAAAATGAAAGAATATAGAAGGAAAAAAAAAAAAAAACAAAAAAACAAAAACAATTTTCCTTTTGTTTGTTTGTTTTTTTTTTTTTTTTTATTTCTTTAAATTGCAACAATTTAATAATAATTTTATTTGTTAATAATAATAATAATAATAAATTACATACAATATAATACACGAAGAAATAAAACGATTCCGTCGGAATAATAATAATAATAATAATAGGAGCAGCAAAAGTATTATATAAAAAAAAACAAACGAATTGTTAAACTCGTATAAAATTAAACAAACAACAATCATCCATCCAGCCAGCCAGACAAACAATCGATCGATCAATCAATCAATCAATCAACAATCAATTAAACGCGAAATAATCAATTTAATCTATCGTTTCGTCATACGGGGGAGGGGGGAGGTAAAGGAATTTTGTCAAAAGGGGAGGAGAATTGGATGGAAAAATCAAAGGGACGGGAAGGAGTGGGAGGAGTCTTGGCGACGGCGGGGGTGGGGGAAATCGCTACGGTCATCTACACGTCATCGATTCTCAAATTTTTTTTCCCCTCCCCTTCCATCCCCGCTTTTTAAATTTCTACCGTTACACCCAAACATCACCATAATTTTCTTATACGATCGGAGGGAATGGAGGGGAAGGAAAACGGGGGAGGAAGGAGAAAAAAAGGCGCAAAATTTATTATTATTATTATCATCATCATCGAATACGTAAATTTTAGAATAAAACAACCTACAATTAATAATTTTTTTTTGTTTTTTTTTTTTTTTGTTTTTTTTTGAATTCAAATTAATTCATCATTAAAGGCTTAATTTAAAAATCTAAAAATTATTATTATTATTATTATTAGTATTAGTATTATTATTATTATTTGTAAATTTATTTAATAATTAATTTTTGGAATTCAAAAATATTATCATTATTATTATTATTAATTACACGCTTTGATGTAAAAGGAAAAAAAAATTGAGTGTGGATGAATGAAAATGATAGTGGGGGTAGTGGTAGTGGTGGTGGTGGTAGTAGTAATAATAATAATAATAATAATAGTAATCGTAATAATAATAATAGTAATAGTAATAATAATAATTTATGGAATGGATAAAGTGCCGAATGATTAATTATTATTACATAATAAACGATATCACAGAACGAAGCTTTTTTTTCTTTTCTCCTCTATCTCTTTCTCTTAATTTTTCCATAGATTATAACCTTTTCACCTTTAACCTTTTCCCCTAACAAATCCTTACGCCTTTTTTTAGTAAAAAAAAAAAAAAAAAAAATGAATTCTGTACAATGAATAGAATAAGAATATGATGAGACGAGATTAAAATTATAACGGTTAAAAAAAAATGATAATAATAATAATAATAAAAGTATAAAGAAATTTAAAAAATGACGCGGGAGAAAATGTTTCGTAGAAGGGTGACGAGGAGGGCGGGGGGTGGTGGGGGGGGGTAGACTCGAATAGTTTAAAAAAAAAAAAAAAAATTTTTTTGTTACCTTTTTCGCATTAAAAATTTTTCTAAAAAAAAATTTTTAAATTAATATTTTTCTTTTTCTTTTTTCCCCCTTTTCTCTCCGCCAAAATTTAACATAATCCCTCGTCGTCGTCATCGTCGTCGTCGGCGACGGCGGAAGCGGAAGTGGCAGCAGCTGCACCAGCATCACCGCCGCCTCCACTTTCTTGTCTCCCATCTGACGATTCACCTTTCGAATGCGTTGATTTCTGCGTGTGAGAAAAAATAATAAATATCATTTTTTATATATATATATATATAGATTACGAATAAAAAAAAAAGGGAAAAGGAAATAGAAAATTACTTCAACGGTTGCTTCCACGACGGACGTAGAATTCGGCGACACGTACGACGGCGCCGCATTTTCTCTAACCATGGCCTTGGGCGCCGATATCCCTTCAGGTAGAGGAAGATCTCTCGCCAATCTCGCATATTCCACATCCATGTGTTTGATAAATGGATGATTTAATGCTTCGCGAACTAAATCCGGATCCTCGTCGTCGAAACCCCGTAGTAACAATTCCAAATTTTGTACTTCCGGAGCTTCGCAACAATTTCCCCATTCCTTATATGCTTTTTCTGCTGCCACGTAATCTCCCCTTGCTAATTGTACTAATACCAATGCAACTGCTAACCTACCGATTGCTGGAATGTGATCTGTTTGTTGATGAAAACCGATTTCTCGTCTAATTGCATCCGCTGCTTGATCGTACCTGAAAAAATATGATGACGTCAGTGGAAAATTCATCAACAATTAAACATTTCGTATAAGAAAAAATTTTAATTTAAAAAAAAAAAAAAAAAAAAAAAAACAAAACACTCACATTTGAAGCTTAACTAATATCCTAGCTACTTTACTCATAAATTCAGCAGCTTGCCTATGACTATCTTCAATCTAAAATCAAATAATAATAATAATAATAAATTTACAAAATTAAATTTCGAATTGAAAACAAATCATTTTCTTCTTCTTCTTCTTCTTCTCTTACTTACCAAAACAACATCTGCTGCTTTTTGATATAATCTAAGAGCTTGTTCAGGTTCGTGTTGTTCGAGTATTTTAGCCGCTTTATCTAAAGATGAAGCGCCTGATTCCGGTGAGCCATGTTGCTGATATAAACTGCATGCTTTTTCCGCAAGCTGTGTCACCTCTTTAAAATCATTCAAATCTTTAGCCAATAAAATTGCTTGATCTAAACACCTAAATAAAATTTTTTTTTTATGTATGTAATTATCCTCTAATTAAAAATTTTCTTTATTATTCGATTTTATTCGACTTACTTGGCTGCATGAAAAAACGAATGACTTTGCTTGTGACATTCGGATGCTTTCATTAAACAATCTTTACTCCTTTCAAACGATCTTGCATTTCTAAAACAGGTAGCTACCAAAATAAATAAATAAATAACGTCAATCTAAATCACGCAAAACCTTTTCCTTTATTATTATATTTTTTTTTTAACGACAACAAAGATGTGGGTGGTGTTGATATTGATTGCGTTAGAAAACTCATATATATGTAAAAAAAAAAAAAAAAAAAAAGGTAATAAAAATTATTATTATTATCGTTATTACCACGTATATCGAATGATGATGATGATGATGATGATGATGATGAGTAAGTTTAAATTATGTACTCACCCGCTTGACTGTATTCATCGGCAGCAACTTCATAATCGGGTCTCCATTTTAAAAATGATGTTTTCAAACTGAAAATAATAATAATAATAATAATGTCAGACTGTTTGAAATAATAATAATAATAATAATAATAATAATAATAATAAAATTTAAAAAAAAATCAATTAATTATGACAGATACACAATGAATACATTTTGCCGTTAAAATAAAAAAAATTTTTTTTTTTCTCTCTCTCTCTCTCTCTACTCGAATCGTATGCGGTTGTCTATATATATATATATATATAAAATCTAAACGAATACTCGATTTGCTTGATGCGAGTAAAATGAATAAATTATACGTCACCTTTTTTCAGCGAGTTTTATTCTCTCAAAACCTTCTTCGAGTTTTTTTGTACTAGACATTTTTCTTCACTTTGCAGACGGCATTTGCTTTTTATTGCCGTCAAATATCCCCGCAGGAGCACAACGAAATCTGCAATGCAAAGCCTCCGAGATACACAAAAAATTTTACATTATTCATTTCGTCTATTATTATTATTTTTCTTCCCCTATAAATATTAAATTAATAATTTTTAAATGCGACAATTTTCGACAATGATAAAAAAATTTTCCACTTCCTCCTTCCGCCCCCCCCCCCAATTAAATATTTCCGATCGAATTTTTTTTTTTTTCATTGTTATCTCGGAGGCTTCGTTAGGGAAAAAAATTCATGCGTTAGGTAGATAATGAATTGCTCCTTTAATGGCGGATGCAATTTGTTGTTTATTTGTTCGTGCCTCCTTCCCCTAATCTGCTTTTTGAAATTTCAATTATAATTGTAATATTTATAATTTTTTTTTTTTTTTTTTTAAAATAGTGTACGCTATTGTTTGTTTTCATTGTTGTGAAATTGTTGTTGTTTTTCTTCTTTTTTTTTTAATCATTATTATTCTTATTATTATAAATGATAAAATGTAATCAGAAGTAACGAAAAAAAAATTAATTAATTAATTAATATTTACGTTGTTAATACTACGACCGAACTGTCTTTTTTTTTCTTTTTTTCTTTTTTTTTTTTTTTTTTTTTGGTGTCTTATGTTCCGTTTAAAATTAATTATTATAATTTGTATTTAAGTATTCATATTATGTACCTCTATCGAATTTTATTTTCCGATGGGGGTCAAAAAATAATATGAAAAACAATACATCATGCAACCGTAATAAACCCCCTCCTTCTCGTAGTTCTTGTTTTAGTTCTTCACTTAGAACGATGAAAAGTCATTTGAATCCCGCTCCTGATCGACTTCAGGTTACAATGCAAGGGTTCAATGGGTAATTATAATAATAATAATAATAATAATAAGTTTTATGTTACTCGAATAAAAAATTTTTAAAACCCTATATACCCTATTGAAATAAATGTCAAATTTTTCTTTTAGAAACAATGACAGAAATAGTGATAAAGTTTCTGGAATAAATTCAGCAACCCCTGCTCCACCGAAAGATATTTCAGATTGCATTAGCAGTTGGGTAGCTTACCTTCAGGTAATTCAAGCATTATTTCCCCCCTTCAAATCTACAAATTTGAAGTTCATCATCCATTTTGGTTTTTCCTAGATGTTGTCAGGTTTGTGTAATGCAGGATCACGATTGTCACATTCACTGACCGGTTTACTACAAGACACAATACCGAATAATAGAATGATGATGATGCAGTGCCAAACAATGTGGGAAGAACTTGTTAAAGCTTCCACTGTTGCCAGTTCGAATATCAAATCACAAATTTTATCAACGCTTCAGGAATATTCGCTGATGAACGATGCAGAGTCTGACATTCAACGTACTAGTCAGGTAGGTACCTGAAAAAAAAGAAAAAATTTCATCACATAAATAACGAAACATAATTTTAAATTTTTAATTCCCTTTTCCAGATAATATACAGTAGTCTAGTCTCGTTTATAAATCTTCAATATCAACTGAGTGCAGCTTGTTGCGAATATTTAGGACCCATAGCAGGTTGTAATTGTGATTTATCTCAAAAACATGAGCCTGACTGCAGCGTTGGCATGATCCAACAGTGTTTTCAACGATTATTTCCCTATCCCTCATTCAATTCAATTCACAAGGGTGTTAAAAGTCCTTCGCACCTTTCCATACTTCAGGGTTGGTTAACCGTTTCAATGGTTTAACAATAGTTAAATTTTTCAATGAAAACAAACTCGTTGATTTGATTTTTCGTTTACTTCTTCAGTTGCGCAGCGCCGCTGGTCGGAAGCTGCCGCTCAAGAAGTTGCCGGTAGCGGAGACACCGATGGATCCCTTAGACGTTGGTCTATGCCGTGGGAAACGTCGAAATTAACGGAACATTCATCGGGTTGGCCAGGTAGACTTCATTCGAAACCAAAACTAACAGTTCCGATATATAATTCGCAAGAAAGAAGTCGTTCGGTAACTCCAGGTGTGTTCTCTATCACAATAATAATAATAATAATTTTTTTTTTAAATACGAGTAAAAACTCTCAACGTGGCGGCAAACATTTTTTTTTTTAAATTAGAATCCGTTTGGCATTCGAGCATGACGAGTCAGGAAGAATTACAGGAAGTAATCAAATTATTATCCTGTCCGGTGCCATCTGTTCAAACATCTTTGTATCAGCCAAATCCAAAGAGTCAAGTACCTGGCGTTACGTTGACGGGTTGCAGTTTGGACGTTTTCAGTCACGAACCCTGGTCGGAATCCACGACTCCCGGATCGAGAAGAGGGAGTCATTCTCCGCACAGGGGAAGTTGGACCGTTCCCGAATCCATTTCTCACACGTGAGCCTTTTCAAATCCGTTCGGTTGGTCATTGCGTATATATGGCCGATATATAATCATTCCACAAATGTTTTAGATGGAGTGAATCCATGAGCGGAACGGAAAGTAATTACGAATTGAATCCGGCAACTTTTGCATCCCGGAAAAGCAGTTCGTCGACGGATTCGTCTTCGAGTCATTCACTTCACAGCAGATCCACGACGGGATCCTTATCCGGAGCTTCTGGAAGTTCCGAATCGGGAGGAATGGTGATTGATCCTTTTTTGTGATGATATACCTAACAGGAATCGGATATTTTCCTTTCTCGCGTAAATTGTACCTTTTTTTTTTTTCTTTTTTGTTACAGGACGGTAGACCCCAATTATACTCGATGTGGAGCGGAGCGGATTTGCCATTCATTAAATTACCAGACGCAAACGAAACAATCAAAGAAAGTTCTTCGGAACCGCAAGTCGGTCCTGAAAATCGAAACACTTTATATTTGCCAAAATCTCATTAAGTAAGGCCTCTGAAGCAAAAAAAGAAAACTCGTTCTCCTCACTCCCCCCCCTCCCCTCTCTCCCCCCAAACAAAAAAAGAAAGAAAAATAATTTTTGTAATTTTTTTTTTTTTTTTTTAATGATAACCCATAGCAAAGCTGGCTTTTGCTAGGAAAAAGAAAAAAAAAATTAAATTATTTTTAAAGTTCAATAAAAAAAAAAAAAAATTAATTCTAAAATTAAGAGAGAGAGAGAAAATCTCGAAACTTCGAGTTATTTTCGATTAATCGATTATCGTACTTTTTAAAAAAAAAAAATTATTTTTATTATTATTATTATTTTTTTTTTTTTTTTACAAGGGATGGAATAATTAATTTTTCCGTTTCTGAATTTGACTGCCTTCTTAGTTGTGATTTTCAATCATTCATTTTTTTTTTTTTTTTTTTTTTTTTTTTTTAAATTTCGAATGCGTTGATCGCAATTTCAATTTTTTTTTTTTTTTTGCGCTCGTTAATATATTTCACATAAACGACCGCAAAAAAATTTAAAAATTTATAGATAGATAGATAAACAATTATTTGTATTTTTTAAATTTCGCGTTTTTTTTTTTTTTTTTCTAAAATCATTGAAAATTCTTACGTTTTTTTTTTTTTTTTGTATTGTAAAAATAAAATAATGTAATGAAAATAAAAATTTATTTAAAGAAACCGAATTCAAGTTTAACTAATAATAATAATAATAATAATAATTAATAATAATAATAATAATAATAATAATAATAATAATAATAATTAATAATAATAATTAATAATAATAATTAATAATAATAATAATAATAATAATAATAATAATAATAATAATGAATAATAATAATTAATAATAATAATAATAATAATAATAATAATAATAATAATAATAATAATAATAATAATAATAATTTAATAATAATAATAATAATAATAATAATAATAATAATAATAATAATAATAATAATAATAATTAATAATAATAATAATAATAATAATAATAATAATAATAATAATAATAATAATAATAATAATAATAATAATAATAATAATAATAATGATTCAAATGACTACGACGACGACGTCTGCAAATCTTTAAGATTATTACCAAAAAAAAAAAAAAATGGGATGATAAAATTAAACGACATTCAATTTTTCGAAAAACGGAAATCAGGTTCGATTTCTTACGTCACACTCACTCACACACGCACGCACGCACATAATGATAATAATAATGATAATGTTACGACATTCGATTAAATTTTGACGACTACGACGACGGGTAACGAAAATCAAATCAAATTCATTAAAAAAAAAAAAAAACGAGAAAAATTGTCATCGCAATTATCATTATCATTATCATCATCATCATCATTATTATTATTATTATTATTATTTTTTTTTTTTTTTTTTTTAAATTTCAACGGTCGTCGCCAATTGACTGACGAACGTCCGCCATTATCATTATTTCCGTTAGTAGAATCCGTTATAACAAAAATAAATAAATAAATAAATTGTTTGAAATCAATTAACGATAATTAAACAATTAACGAAAAACAAAAAAAAAACAGGAAATTAATTAATAATTAAATCAAAATTTTTTTTGTTTTTCAAAATGGCGGCGAACGCATTATCATCATCATCATCATCATCATTTCGTATAAAAAAAAAATAATAATAATAAACAAATATATGTAACGTCAATTCGACAAACGTCAATTTTTTTTTTTTTTTTTTTTGCAAAGATCATAACTTTATAGTACGTAGAGTTTCATTCATTTTGACGACTACGATAATGATAATAATAATAATAATAATAATAAGTCCCTTAGGAATCGGGTGGAAACCTGGGATAAATGCTTAATAAAAACCCCGACAAATAAGAGCCTTGTCGCGTTTTAGAGTGACCATAATAATAATAATAATAATAATAATAATGATGACGGTGATGACGGTGGTGATGATGATGATGATGACGATGATGATAATGATAATGATAATGATAATGATGATGATGATGACGACTTTAATTTTTTTTTTTGTTAATGTTTAATTACGCACGAACGCGGAGCGAACGTTTTTATCATCAACATACCTGATTAATGTATTTTCCTTATACGCGCGTCCATGTTTTTTCACAATTTGTCTGAACAAATTGAAATCCCCTCATAAATAAAATAAAAACGATTTGTTTATTTATTTATTGACCGTCGAACCTGAAACGATAAATAATAATAATAATAATAATTTTTTGTTTTTTTTTGTAATATTTTTTTTTTTTTTGACGTCAAATTAACCAACGATTTCGAATAAATAAACGATTTTTTTTTTATTTTATTTTGTTAATACCGCGAAATTATTAATATATATAATAATATAATAATAATAATAATAATAATAATAATAATAATAATAATAATATATATAGAATCATTCGTCGTCTGCTTTCAAAAGAAAAATCAATAAATAAAACGTTTTCGGGAATTCCATTCAATTTAGAAAATTTCATTCCTCGATAACAACCCTTAATCCCGATCCTTTTCCTCTTTCTTCTTCCACGTCGTTCTCCCGCCCCCCACCCCGCCCCCGACCCCTTTATACACTTTTCAAATGTCAAAAGGTTAAAATTTTTTCCAGGAATGATATTAAGTTTTAAAAACAAAAATTTAAATATTTTCCCGCCATTTTCTTTTTGAGGGGGCAGGAGGGGTTTGAACGGGGGGGGGGTGAGAAAGCGACGTGAATTCAAAAAAAATTTTCATGAATTTTCTTTTTAAATGTCAAATTTTTCTTTTTACAATTATTTACATCGAAATGAAATTACGTAGGGACACCATCCGATCGTCCATTTCCACTTCGACCCCCCTCCCCTTTCCTCTCCCCCGGAAAATAAAAAGAAAAAAAAAACGACATCAATCATTCAAGTCGTTCTTTTTTCTTTTTTTTTTTTTTTTTGATATACGAACGACATCCCACGCAGTTTATTCCCTGGAAATTTTTTCCTTCCGATTTTCTTTCTTTTGTGAGCAAAAGGCATGCGTGAAAATTTCGAAATTCCCCATGACGAACGAATTCACAAATTATCGATTCCCCCCTTTTTTTTTTTTCAAAACCTTTCATCAAAAGGAAAAACATTTTTTAAAAAAAACTTTTCGGGCGAAATTCCAGAAAAAATAAAAAAATAAAAAATCTGCAGTATCCTTAACGAAAAAAAAACATTTCCGAGAAAATTTTTTTTTCTTTTTTTTTTATTTTTATTTTAAAGATGAAAATGGCGGAGGGGGAGTGGAGATGGGGGGATGAAAAAAGCGGAAATGAAAAAATTAAAGTTTTTATCGGTTATTTGGGTCGTATGATACGTAATAAAACATTTTCACTTCCTTTTTTTTTAAAAAAAGGGGAGCAAGTAAAAAACTGTTCCGAACTTTCCCATTCATTTTGTCAAACTATCGACTCCTATTCAATCATCATCATCATCATCATCAACATCATAATCACCATCATCATCATAATCATCATCACCAT
>NW_002987878.1:1241528-1255094 GCF_000006295.1 Pediculus humanus corporis | reverse complement strand
CTTTTAATTATTCCCTAATGATGATAATAATGATAATAACTAGTTTTATTACGTTTCAATAACCGCTCTTTAACGAACCACTATAAACAAATTTTGGAACTGACAGGATAGACAAAAAAAAAAAATTGGAAAAACTTTTCCAACGTTTCAATTATTTTTCAAGAGGATTAAATTAACTATTTTCCTTCGATAGAGAGAGAGAGAGAGAGAGAGAGAGAGAGAGAAAATCGAGTGTAAATTTTCTCGGTTGTTTTCCAAAAACTTAATGTAAATTGCTGTCGGATAAACATAAAAAACAAAAAAAAAAATTTAAATAATTTTATCATGATAAACTACCCTTTGAGGCATCAATTTTCTTTTATTCTCATCAATTTTATTCACTCATTCTTTAACAACAATAACCGGGAAACAAAAATTTTTTTGAAATTTATTTTATAATAATAATAATAATAATAATAATAATAATAATAATAATAATAATAATAATAATAATAATAATAAGTCCCTAAGGAATCGGGTAGAAACCTGGGATAAATGCTTAATAAAAACCCCGACAAATAAGAGCCTTGTCGTGTTTAAGAGTGATAATAATAATAATATTAATAATAATAATAATAATAATAATAATAATAATAATAATAATAATAATAATAATAATAATAATAATAATGATTCAAATGACGACGACGACGACGTCTGCAAATCTATAAGATTATTACCAAAAAAAAAAATGGGATGATAAAATTAAACGACATTCAATTTTTCGAAAAACGAAAATCACGTTCGATTTCTTACGTCACACTCACTCACGCACTCACGCACGCACATAATGATAATAATAATGATAATGTTACGACATTCGATTAAATTTTGACGACTACGACGACGGTAACGAAAATCGAATCAAACTCATTTAAAAAAAAAAAAAAAAAAACGAGAAAAATTCTATTATTATTATCATTATCATTATTATTATTTTTTTTTTTAAAATTTCAACGGTCGTCGTCAATTGACTGACGAACGTCCGCCATTATCATTATTTCCGTTAGTAGAGTCCGTTGTAACAAAAATAAATAAATAAATAAATAAATTGTTTGAAATCAATTAACGATAATTAAACAATTAACGAAAAACAAAAAAAAAAACAGGAAATTAATTAATAATTAAATCAAAATTTTTTTTCTGTTCAAAATGGCGGCGAACGCATTATTATCATCATCATCATCGTTTCGTATAAAAAAAATAATAATAATAATAAATAAATGTAACGTCAATTCGACAAACGTCAATTTTTTTTTGCAAAGATCATAACTTTATAGTACGAAGAATTTCATTCATTTGACGACTACGATAATAATAATAATAATAATAATAATAATGATGATGATGATGATGATGATGATGACGATGACGGTGATGATAATGATGACGAGTTTAATTTTTTTTTTTTTTTTTTTGTTAATGTTTAATTACGCACGAACGCGGAGCGAACGTTTTTATCATCAACATACCTGATTAATGTATTTTCCTTATACGCGCGTCCATGTTTTTTCACAATTTGTCTGAACAAATTTAAATCCCCTCATAAATAAAATAAAAACGATTTGTTTATTTATTTATTGACCGTCGAACCTGAAACGATAAATAATAATAATAATAATAATAATTTTTTGTTTTTTTTTTTGTAAATATTTTTTTTTTTTTGACGTCAAAATCAAACCAACGATTTCGAATAAATAAACGATTTTTTTTTTATTTTATTTTGTTAATACCGCGAAATTATTAATATTAATAATAACAATAATAATAATAATAATAATAATAATAATAATAATAATAATGATAATGATAATGATAATGATAATGATAATAATAGAGGCTTCGAATCGTTTTTAATTTTACTGCATCGTTCTTGTGATGCTTTCTTGAGTGTTTGTTGTGTGTCAAAAACAAACAAACAAACAAAACAAATAAGAGGAAACGAGTAAATTATTATTATTATTATTATTCTTTCTTTCCTTTTTTTTTATTATTTAAACTCGCATTCTCGTATCGAACTCGTTTTTTTTTAATCGAACTACTCGATTCGAGATTAAAACCCGGAAATAATCAATTATTAACGTGCAAATATAGAGAACCTTTTGTTTTCTTTTTCTTTTTTTTTTTTTTTTTCATTTGGACTTTAAACCTTTTTATTCAAGGTCTTTATTTCATACAAACACGCACAAAGACAAACGCAAACAAACAAACAGAAACACACAAAGAAAACATCGTTTTAGCAAATTTACAACCACGTGGAAATGAAGAAAGAAAGAAAGAAAACAACAAAAAAAAAATGCAAGTTGGAAAATTTTTCGAATAACAATTTTTCTCTCTTTTTTTTTATTCGTTTGTGACAAATATTCGACGTATTTAATTTGGGGGAGGGGGGGAAATAAAAGAAAAAAGAAAAGCAGACGATAAAGCAGACGATAAAATACTTTTTTTTTTTTTTAAACGAAACGAGTTAAAAAGATAATTTTTTTTTTTTTTATATTTATAAATTTTATTTACTTCGCGAATAATAATAAAAAAATAATGATAATAATAATAATAATAATAATAATAATAATAATAATAATAATAATAATAATAATAATAATAATAATAATAATAATAATAATAATAATAATAATAATAATAATATATATAGAATCATTCGTCGTCTGCTTTCAAAAGAAAAATCAATAAATAAAACGTTTTCGGGAATTCCATTCAATTTAGAAAATTTCATTCCTCGATAACAACCCTTAATCCCGATCCTTTTCCTCTTTCTTCTTCCACGTTGTTCTCCCGCCCACCCCGCCCCCGACCCCTTTTGTACACTTTTCAAATGTCAAAAGGTTAAAATTTTTTCCAGGAATGATATTAAGTTTTAAAAACAAAAATTTAAATATTTTCCCGCCATTTTCTTTTTGAGGGGGCAGGAGGGGTTTGAACGGGGGGGGGTGAGAAAGCGACGTGAATTCAAAAAAAATTTTCATGAATTTTCTTTTAAATGTCAAATTTTTCTTTTTACAATTATTTACATCGAAATGAAATTACGTAGGGACACCATCCGATCGTCCATTTCCACTCCGACCCCCCTCCCCTTTCCTCTCCCCCGGAAAATAAAAAAGAAAAAAAAAACGACATCAATCATTCAAGTCGTTCTTTTTTCTCTTTTTTTTTTTTTTTGATATACGAACGACATCCCACGCAGTTTATTCCCTGGAAATTTTTTCCTTCCGATTTTCTTTCTTTTGTGAGCAAAAGGCATGCGTGAAAATTTCGAAATTCCCCATGACGAACGAATTCACAAATTATCGATTCCCCCTTTTTTTTTTCAAAACCTTTCATCAAAAGGAAAAACATTTTTTAAAAAAAAACTTTTCGGGCGAAATTCCAGAAAAAATAAAAAAATAAAAAATCTGCAGTATCCTTAACGAAAAAAAAACATTTCCGAGAAAATTTTTTTTTCTTTTTTTTTTATTTTTATTTTAAAGATGAAAATGGCGGAGGGGGAGTGGAGATGGGGGGATGAAAAAAGCGGAAATGAAAAAATTAAAGTTTTTATCGGTTATTTGGGTCGTATGATACGTAATAAAACCTTTTCATTTCCTTTTTTTTTAAAAAGGGGAGCAAGTAAAAAATTTTCCGAACTTTCCCATTCATTTTGACAAACGATCGACTCCTATTCAATCATCATCATCATCAACATCATAATCATCATCATCATCATCATCATCAACATCATCAACATCATAATCATCATCAACATCATCATCATCAACATCATCAACATCATCATTATTATTATTTTAAAAAAATAACGAGTACTTACAACACTCGATAGTAAAACGTTTGATCCTAAATCCTCCTTCTTAGGAAAATTTTCTTTTTCAAATTTTCCTCTCGATAACGTTTTTCCGGTCTTTGTTTCCGTTTTTCTTTTCTTTTACCAAACCCAAAAACATTTTCCACATTTTTCCTCATTTCCCATCATTTCAAATCATTTGACATTTAAATCCTGCAACAAATAGAAAAACAAAGAGTGGTGTAGTCAAATCCAAAGGAATTAATTATGTGTCACGTGACTTTATAAAAATCCTAATAAATCTCTCTCTCTCTCTTTTTATATAATTAATGACGATATCGATAAAATCAATCGTAATAATAATAATTTTTACGAAAAACATAAATAATTAAAAAAAAAGGTTTTATATCAGGTTGGGTTACCTAAGGTTTAATAAGGTTTCACAAAGTTTCTTCCGTCGGAGAGAAACGATGATACCCATGATACCGGTAATATCATTCGATGAGAAAAACATTATTATTATTATTATTATTATTATTCAACCTTATTAATAATAATAATGATAATGTTGATGATGATTCCAAGAAGTTTTTTTTTTTTTTTTTTAACTCGAGTGGTGATAATAAAACCAACCAGACCAGGCACACAAGTTCAAGGTGAATAATGGTGTAGACCACCAGGCTAGGCCAAGCCAGGTTCTCTCTCCTCCTGAAAAGGTTTAGTCATCACTACTTTTTTCCATTCATTTCCAAAAAAGGTAAAAATTAAAATAAAAAAACCTTAAACCACGTTTCCCCTCCCCTCCCTCCCCTCCCCTGCCCCCTTCCTCGACCATACACCTATTATCCAAAAACTAGTCAAGGTTAAATAATGTATTTCTTCTTCGTGTTCTTCAGGTTCTTTTGTTTTGTTTTCATTTTTTTTTTTTTTCGACCCGTGATTTTGGTAACACTGAATTTATCACTCACTACGTGTGTTTAAAACGGTGCTTTTTTTCTTTTTTTCGACGACTCAGGTAATAGTAGTGGTCGTAGTAGTAGTAGTAGTAGTGGTTTCGCTGAAAAAAGCATCATAAAATGATACATTTTCCCATTTGTTAATATTAATCCTTCATATTCTTCTTACGTTAAAATAATAATAATAATTCCAGGTTTCACCTGCTTTTTAGTTTTGTAATTTTGAACTTCTTCCATGGTATATATTTATATTGTTTTCAAATAAACCTGATGACTCATACACTTGTTTTTTTACTTTTTTTTTTTTTTTTTTTTTTTTATACCTGACCATCCGTTCGATTGTTCATATACCTGTTTTGTTCTGTTTCCTTTCCTCACTCCTATTTTAAATTGTTTTATTTATTTTTTTTTTTCTTACTCGTTTCAAATGTATTTTGGTTAAATAACACCAAAAGCGTTTATTTTTTTTTATAACCTGGAACCGCTTGTTTGTTCTTGTTTGTTCGTCACGTGATCGAAAAGAGAAATATATCGATCGATCGATGAATCGATAGTTGAAATCGAACTTTGATTTTTTTTTTCTTGTAACCGTTAATCCTTTTTGTATTGTGCCGAAGGGAACAAAACGTCTTTTTTCTAAAAAAAAATTACATTACTATTGTTTACATTTAAGCAAACCTATTTTTTTAACGGTCTTATATTATCACTAGAAATTCATCATTATTATTATTATTATTATTGTTTATGGAACCTCGTGTGTGATTTTGATAACAATTTATTTATTTATTTAAATTACTTCCCTCGAGTATTAAATAACCGAATATTATAATTGGATAGTTTTCCCCCCCCTCTCTCTCTCTCTCTCTCTGCATTTTGCCTTTTAAACGTAAACTCGCTTATTTAAATGTATATAATTTCTCGTTCGTTAGGGATCCATTTATATTTCTTTAACTTAAACGCCAGCCATGTTACATAACGCAATGGGATAATGGGTTAAATATTTGGATTATGTCAGATGTGGTTATAACACCCATAAATCGCATTCCAAAAAAAAAAAAAAAAAAAAAAACATGAAAATCTCCAACGATTGATAATCGAATAAGAATTCTGGAAAGGTAGGTAGGAAAGAGAGAGTGAGAGAGAGAGAGAGAACAAAAAGAAAGAGTAAGTGGGAGAGAGAGAGAAAGAAAGAGAAAGAGTCATATCGACTCGTGAGAGAGAAAGAAATCAAAGCAGAAAAGAAATTTTACACTCGCGCATTTAAATTCACAATGTTTCGACAACGTACCGCCCCCTATCGGATTAGTTTGATTCCCGTTTAGTTCGTTTGTTGTGAAATTTATTTTTATCGTTCGTACCATACGGGAACGAACGAAAATTATCGATTACACTCGAATCCACGGCGACGTAAATCGGTACGGCAAAAAAAAAAAAAAAAAAAATACATTCTCCAAAGTACCCTTCGTAAAAAATAATCGCGGGTGGTCGCGGTCGTCGTCGTCGTCATCGTCGCCGTCGCCGTCTCAACGTTATTATTTTCGTTTAAAATTTAAATACTCTCTTGTATGTGTTATGTTTAAATTAAAATTATAAAAAAATATTTAATTTTATTTATTATTATTATTATTATTATTATTTCTAACGGCAGTGAATTTTTTATTAAAAAAAAAAATGTGTTCGATTATCGAAAATTTACGGTGATTATTTTGTTTTAAATACAAATTTGTGCGTGAGTGCGTGTGTTGTGTGTGCCGAAAAAAAATAATAATAATAAAACGTTCTTCATACTCTACTCTAGTTTTATTTATCATCATCATCATCATCATCATCATCATCATCGATATATTATTAACGAACGGAATGTGTCGCGCGTCACGATTTGTAAAATAATGTTTTAAATTTACCATTTACGTATACAACATTTAAGGCAGCCATTTTATTTTTATTTATAACGAAAAGGTAAGAAAAACAAAAAGAAATTTTCTTTTTTTTTTTTTTTTTGAAATTCGCGCTCGATTTAACTCGGAAATCGCAATCGAGAAAACGCGCCATTTTTTTTTTTTTTCGACAAATCGAATCGACGACGATATATCGTTTTAAACGAACGAACGTATGTCGAAACATTTCACACGAAACCGATTTAAAAAAGGAAAAAGATTTTAATTTTTTTTTCAACGGATGATAAATTTCATTTTCCGGCATTTGGAAAATTTTTCGTGGTGTGGAAATGCGCGGTGCCAGGGAAAATTAACGCGAACGAAATTTTTTACTGCCAATTTGAAAAAAAAAAATAATCAATTGTTTTGATTTGAAATCAGCTGAATGACATGTTCGTCTTTTTCCTTTTCTCTCTCTCTCTCTCCCTTACACACATACGTACGCACTCACGTATGTACTTAAATTGTTTTGTTTTTGTTTCCCTCTCTCTCTCTCTCTCTCTTTCTCATCGCATCAACAACAACGATTATTTTAAATTAGTTTTTTTTTTTTTTTTTTTTTTTTACGTTTACGTGCTCGAAACGTGGTCCCTCGAAACCTGTTTAAATTTATTTATTTTTTTAAATGAAAATATTTACGTTTGATTAGTATTATTATTATTATTATTATTTAAAATCATCAAGTTTTGTGCAATTTTTTTTTTTTAAATCAACCACACGATAAGAAGAGAGCGTGTTGACGATTTTCCTTACGTGATATTTCCTTCTCTAACACATACGCACACGCACGCACACACGCACACACACACGGTCGGGAAAAAATGAGGAAAATACGTAATAATAATAATTTTACGTTCGTCTCTCGTACCCTTTCGAATGAAAAAACAAAAACAAAACAAAACAAAAAAAAATTATCTTCTGCTATTATTCAACCTATATCGAATTTCCTTGGCATTAAAATTTAATTAACGTTGCCATGGTAACCGTTCAAAGACTTTTTCGTTTGTTTGTTTGTTTATTTAAACCCCCCCGAATTTTTACTTCCTTTTATTGTTTTTGTTTTTTTTTTTTTTTCGATTTTTATTGTAAGAAAATCATTACCGCCTTTATTAAATGATTATCAAAGTGTATTTTTTTTACGATTTCGAATGCGAATGAAAACCCGTCAAAAATTTTAACGATATGAAAAAACTTTTGTTTTTGTTTTGGTTTTTTTAAAACGAAAATTTCTGAACGCGCTTTTGAAAATTTTTTTTTTCTTCTTTCAATCTATTTATCGTCTGCTAATTTAAACGTTTCATCAAACTGATGAAAAGGTGACGACTGATGCAGTAAAGAGAGATAGAGAGAGTGCGTGTGTGAGCGTGTGCGTGTGCGTGAGAGAGAGAGAGAGAAAATTACCCCAACGTGTATTTATTTACTTTTAAAATTGTAATTTTTCACCACGCTGGAGTAATAATAATAATAATAATAATAATAATAATAATAATAATAATACTCAACAGACATGCAACACCAAAAAAAAAAAATCTGCTTATCCTCATGCTCGTACGCTTTTTAATTAATGGCGCCTCGTAATTATTACTTTTATTATTATTATTATTATTTTACCCCTGCGTTGCAAGTTGCACTGCAGAAATTATTAAGCAATAAAACATGGTAATAATAATAATAATAATAGAGAAAACCCCTTCGAAAAAGTTTACATTTGTGTCTCCTCTTACCTTTTTCTTTTCCTTTTTTTTTTTTTTTCCTTTGTCGGGAGGACGCCGGTCTGTCTGTCTGTATTCTAGACTCGAACATTAAAGTTTTAATTTTTTTTTTTGTTTTGTTTCGATTTCGTGTTCCATCGATCGATATCCCTGCAACATTTTTTTCCTTTTACCCTCTGCTGCCACTTTTTAAAAAAAAAAAAAAAATTTTGAAATTTTCCAAATGGGGATTGCGTGTGTGTGTTAATATTAATTTATGTTTCGTCGTCGTCGTATGTTATGAACTCTTACATCTGCTTCCCTTATAATATAATAATAATAATAATAATCATTGTATGTTAATTTCTTGCTGGATATTCGAGTTATTATTATTATTATTAACATGCCGTCCGACCGTCTAGCAGATTATCATTATTATTATTATTTTATTAGTCGTTTTCCTCTTCTTCTTCTTCTTTTTCCACTCTCCTCCAGTCTGAAACGAAAAAAAAAATAAATAAATAAAATTTTATAATTTTTCCAGTATATATATATATATATTCGACTGGAAAAAGATTCCGTCGTCGTTACTTTTCTTCTCCTCATTCTCCAGGGATCGCGTGTGTTTGTTCACGTGACAGTTATTTTTACATTCGAATCTAAATATAGACGTTAAAAAAAAATTGATTTTGTGGAATGAAAAAAAAAAAAAAACCGAGAAAACTAAAGAATATTTAAAAATCGATATTTTCCAAAAAAAAAAAGCTGCAGTTTCAAAAAAAAACTGGAGCAAATAAAGTTGGCGCCTTAAGGTACAACAACAACAATTTATAGTTTCTTTTTTTTTTTTTAAATATTAAAATCGATAAACTGGGGAGACGACGACGACGAGGGGGAGGAGGAAATGGGGGGAACAGGGGAGAGGAATGGGGGAATTTTTTTTTTCTCTTAAATACAAAGAAACTCTTGATTCCAGGAAAAGGAAAAAAAATTACTTTTCATTCCAGTTTTGTATTTAAACAAAATTAATTTATTATCATTATCATTATTATCATTATTATTATTATTATTATTATTATTATTATTATTATTATTATTATTATTATTATTATTATTATTATTATTATTATTATTATTTGTATAACGTTAAATAGATTTATTCGTGACTGGAGTAAAAAAAAAAAAATTAATGAAAAAAACCGGATACGAGTCTAAACTAAAAAATTAAAAACCTTGATTTTGGAAAAACGACTGCTGGAAACGTGACGTCGTAATCTAAATAATAATAATAATAATAATAATAATAATAATAATAATAATAATAATAATAATAATAATAAACAAGTTTTTCCGATCGGATATTTAAAAAAAATAATAATAATAATAAAGGTATATATACGTACCCCCGAGGGGGTGTTAAAATGTGAATTCGACACTAATGATAATAATAATAATGATTAATATTAATGGTTAGAGACCGCGTCGGAATGAAAAAAAAAAATTTACACTTTTCGTTTTTTTTTTTTTTTTTTTTTTTTTTATTCGAATCGGGAAAACTTTTTTCCGGAATGGAGTAATCGTTTTGTTTCAAAACCATCGCGAGATTTCGTTTCAAAAACAAAAAACGGGAAAAAAACTAAAATTTTCTATAAAAGGTCATTTTGGTGCGCAAAATTGAAAACGTGCTTTTTCATCCATATTTATTATTTTCACGAAGGCAAATTAGTGCCTGAAAATTTTCCCTCCCTCTATCCCTCTCTCTTTTAATTTATCACGGGGGCTTTAGGGAAGGAGGGGAGGGGGAGGGGAGAAAAGTGTTTCGGGCATCGAAATTATCACGATATCGAAAATTGTGAACGTTTTTTATTCTACGACCACTTCCCACCCCTACAAAACTTTTCCTTGCTCCAAACAAAGATGATTACCCGATTGGGCAATAAATCAAAAAATAATAATAATAATAATAATAATAATTTTTAAAAAGGGGTAAATTAAATCCCCCCCCTTTTGTATGCTACGATTCGGATCGATATTTTAACCGGAAATGAAAATGTAAAAATTTTAACCTAATCGCTCTTTTCTACCAAACGAACATTTACTTATTTTATTTTTCGTGGAATTAGAAGAGAGAGAGAGAGAGAGAGAGAGAGAGAGAGAGAGAGAGAGAGAGAGAGAGAGAGAGAGAGAGAGAGAGAGAGAGAGAGAGAGAGAGAGAGAGAGAGAGAGAGAGAGAGAGAGAGAGAGAGAGAGAGAGAGAGAGAGTGAGAGAGAGAGGAAAACATTTGATGAAAACCTTATTATAAACTTTTATAATAAATACATTTCGTAATGATTTCGATTTCTATTTCGATAAAATAATGTTTTACGTGAGAAATTATTCGTGGATGAATGTTTAAGAAGAAGAAGAAGAAGCAGAAGAAAAGAAGAAAAAAAAAGGTACAAAAATTAATCGCAATTCTCAGAAAATATGGTCGACGGTAATAATAGTAATAATAATAATACTAATAAAATGAACCTGAATTCGAATGATGACCTCGGAAAGAAATAAAAAATTAAAAATAAAATCGAATTAAAATGCACGGGTATAAAATAATAATAATAATAATAATAATAATAATAATAATAATAATAATAATAATAATAATAATAATAATAATAATAATAATAATAATTAAATATAAAATGCATTAACGAGTTTTTATATATAAATTATCGAATTGAGCAACAACTACTAAAAACTACCTCATTTTATTATTATTATTATTATTATCATTTTCGTACAGTCGTAAATAATAACATTTTAATAAAAAAAGAATTCTAACAAAGAAGGTATATTGACACGGTCAGAGTGAGAGAGAGAGAGAGAGGGGGGGGATATAAATGACACGTTTCATATCCAACGTATACCGTATGCCGCGGTGGTACTTTGTGACACGACCCCTTTTTTTTACACCCTCCACCCTACCCTCTCTTTTTTATGTCTTTTAATTTTTTTTGTTTGTTTTTTTAAAACAGGCATGCACACTCCGGAGTGTTCGGTCGTTCTTGGACTACCACCGACATTCCCCAAAAATACATACAGCGATGATGTTGACGAAGAAGGAAACGTGAAAGAACAATCAAACAATCACATAATTACGTCCAAAGACGATCATCACCTTCAGGAAAACGTGTCAAACAGGTAAAACCGATTATTATTATTATTATTATTATTATTATTATTATTAACCACACGATGTGGTTTTCCTTTTTTTTTCCCCCGTTTCTTTTCACTAATATGAAATTTTTGTACAAGATATCCGAGTTTCTGAGTTTGTACGTTTGTTTGTTTGTTAAGAAAGGAGTGGACGAACGCAAAATAAAAAAAAAAAAAAAAATGGAGCCCCACCCGTTGATAATAATAAATGGATAATGAACACGCGAGTTTTTCTTTTGTATAAAAACCGGGCGGCTGTTTGTCCCGACAACACTTGGCGACGTGCCCCCCCCCCGCAACTTTTTTACAGGAGGAGGAGGGTCGTTCGTTTCAGGATTCTAAATAATTTTCCCCTTATTCCCATAAAATAGTAAAATTGGAAAAAAAAAATATTTAAAAAAAAAACTACCTTGTTTTCCCCTTTCGAATCTCATCGTGATATAAAAAATTTTCCTTCCATGTTTGTCGACGTAAAACGTTCCCCTCTCCTCTTGAACTCTCATCATGAAATTTATCGATCGATTTTTCGTTCGATCGATCGATCGATCGATCCATCGATTAAAAATACAAACAGGACAACAACCATGCTGCAATGGAAAAAAAAAAACACATTTAAGTGGAAAATTTTAAAAAGTATTCGAACGTATCCCCGTCCCGTATTGGTATACATAAATTATTATTATTATTAGTATTATTATTATCATTATTATTACTATTAATTCTTGCGTAAGGTCATTATAAATTATATATTTTAGAAAGGGAACGAGATTTTTATATTTCCTCGTTGAGAAGAAGAAAAAAAAAAGAAAATGGCGACCCAAACAAACGTTTTCCATTCGCGTAAATACGCTTTTTTTTTTTCTCCGTAAATTTTTTTTTTTTATTATTTGAAAAAAGAAAACAACGATCTCGATATATATATATATATATATGTATCGATAATAAAAACATAATATGGAAAATAATAATAATAATAATAATAAAGGTGAAAATGGCGGGAAAATGTTTTTTCTGTGTGGTCGTAAAAAAAAAACTCATTTTTTAAAGGTCAAATAATGTTTTTTTCAAAATATTTTACCGATCTTTTATAAAAATTAATTATACGCGATGACCGTAATTTATGAATTCGATATTTGTGTGCGTGTGCGTGTGCGTGTGTGCGTGTTACGCAACGTTTTGTCGTTTGTCCGTTTCTGTCGCGTTGTTCCTCCAGTTGTCCGTACAACGATATTATTGTCCAGCGTCGCGATTTCGATTCCGCGTCTCTAGAAATTATTTTATGGAAAAAAAGAGATGGTGCGAATGCGTGTGTGTGTGTGAGAGAGAGAGAGAGAGAGAGAGAGAGAGAGAGAGAGAGAGACAAAAAAAATTACTCGTCTAGGCGGCGATAACGCGAATTTCGGAGGTACTCATTTACAACTTATTAAATTCCAGGTAGAGAGAGAGAGAGAGAGAGAGAGAGAGAGAGAGAGAAGGATAATTTTTCAACGAAATTACCGTGACTAACGTAAAAAAAAAAAAAAATGTCAAGGATCTATCTCTCTTTTCTGTACAAAAAAAAAAAAAAAAATCTTTAAGATCTTATTCATTCATTAAAAAAATAATAATAATAATCGTAAACAAAAACAACAACGATAATAATAATAATAATAATGTGTGTGAATTTTCGGTCCCCCAAAAAAAACGTTTTTTTCAATTTCGTTCGTCCGTCGGTGGTGGTAAATTAATTATTCATACCTATAATAGAACTTTCGTATGCGTGCGAGTGAGAAAGATGAACAGATGAAGATTAAGAAGAAGGAAAGAGGGAGAGAGAGAGAGAGGGAGGGGGGGAACGGGTATCATAAATGAATTGAAATGAAATATGTGCTTGTTTCTCCTTGAATTGATACCGCCATGGCCTTAACAGAAAAAAAATTTATTATTGAAACCTTCAACGGTTGGCTGCGTG